>NW_006921821.1:4028811-4058012 GCF_000298275.1 Orycteropus afer afer
TGAGCCCAAAGCTGATCCCTATGAGATAGACATCAGACATACCTCCACTCTCCAACCTTTTTACCAATTCTGACACCAGCCAACCACCCCCCACTCCCAACGGCACTCCTTACTTCTCTTCTGGGTTCAATAATCCATTGCAACAGCCACAGAGAGCTCACAGGCCATACACCATACTTACACTTCAGTGGTTTATTAAGGAAGTAACAGGGTACACCTCAGAACAAGGATCAACAGGCTACAATATAAGATCAGGATCAGGAAGCATGTAGGTAAAGCTTCTCTCTTCAGTGCAGGACAGCTGTCTCAGCATCTCTCAGCTGTGCAGGTCTCTCAGGATAGGCCTCCTCTTGGCTCATAAGGATTGGCCTACTCCCATCCCCCTGAGGATAGGCCTCCTCATGGTCCTCTCAGGACAGGCTCCTGTTGGCCCCCTCAGGACAGGTTCTTTTTGGCCCTGACATCTGTCACGATTGACTTTGCCACTAAACCCTTTTTAGACCTCTCACTGCAGGCTTTTGCCACTGGGCCCCTTCTGGACCTCTTGCTATCTTCAGTGTTACAGCACATGACCCATGTTACAACACTTTTACTAGTTTTCTTGCCCCCTCTTACTCTCTGCTTCTCTCTTATTTCTGCTTTCCTACTTCTTTCTGTTTGCAAAAAGCCTCCTTGGGGTTTGCTGTTTAAATACACAAACTCCTTGCCAATTTCAAGGCATAGCACTATCACCAGGGCCACTAACTGACCAATCCCCTCTTGGTAGACCACAGACACTTCATTTGCGTAGTAGGCTACAACTCACCTCATTTTCATAGTCTATTGACTAATCCTTGCAAGGGACATACCAATCATAGGCCAGGCTACAGCTCAGGACCAGGCAGAAAGTAGCAAGCTATTGTTTACACCTTACCTAGGAAATGTCAATCAACCTAGAAAAAAGTAGCAAATCCTCTGGAGTAGAAAACTAGCACAAAGATAACTTTCAGGGATTAGGGGGGAAATTTCCCAAGCTGCTTTTCCGAAGAATCAAGGCAAAAGGTCACATAAAGGAACTTGTTTCACCACAACTAGAAACAAAGAAGGATCAGTAGTTGGAAAATATGGTCTTCGTTATATAAACAACACTGGAAATCCCATGATCAACTTTTGCAAGGCTAAAATCTTATTCATTGGAAATACCTTTTTTCAACAATGTAAATCATGACTATGTGTGTGGTCCTCACTGGAGGGAATACACAGGAATCAAATCAATTACATCTGTGGAAAGAGATGAAGAGGTTCAATAGGATCAGTCAGAACAAGGCCGGGGCTGACTGCAAAATAGACCACAAATTGCTGGTATGTAAGTTCAAGTTGATGAAGAAAATGAAAACAAGCCCATGAGAGACAAAGTATGATCTTGAATATATCCCACCAGAATTTAGAGACCATCTTAAGAAAAAGTTTGATTCATTCAACACTAGTAACTGAAAATGAGATGAGTTGTGGACATTATACATGATGAAACAAAAAAGTCGTTAAAAGGACAGAAAAGAAAAGATGGATATCATTAATAAACTCTGAAACTTGCTAAAGCAAGTAGCTAAAGCAAGTGGAAGAAATTATGAAGTAAAAAGAGCTGAACAGAAGATGTCAAAGGGCAGCTTAAGATAACGTATTATAATGAAATGTGCAAAGACCTGGAGTTTGAAAACCAAAAGGGAAGAACACGCTCAGCATTTCTCAAGCTCACAGACCTGAAGAAAAACTTCAAGCCTTGAGTTACAATATTGAAGGATTACATGGGCAAAATATTAAAGGACACATGAAGCATCAAAAGAAGACAGAATGAATACACAGAGTCATTGCACCAAAAAGAATTGGTCAAGGTTCAAGCATTTAAGGAGACAGTATATGATCAAGAACTGATGGAATTGAAGGAAGAAGTTCAAGCTTCTCTGAAGAATTTGTGAAAAACAAGAGTCCAGGAATTGAAAGAAGGTCAACTGAGATGTTTCAACCCAGCAATGCAGTGCTAATAGTGCTCATTCATCTACACCAAGAAACTTGGACGCCAGCTTCCTCAACAACAAGTTGGAAGAGGTTCATATTTGTACCTATTTCCAAAGATGATACAACAGAATCCAGAAATTATTCAATCATATCATTAATATCACATGCAAGTAAAATTTTGCTGAAGATATTTAAAAATGTTTGCAGTAGTACACAGACAAGGAATTCCAGAAATTCAAGCCAGATTCAGAAGAGGACATAGAATGAGGGTCCTCATTTCTGATGTCAGTTGGATCTTGGCTGAAAACAGAGAATATCAGAAAGAAGTTTATCTGTGTTTTATTGACTATGCAAAGACATTCAACTGTGTAGGTCATAACAAATTATGGATAATATTATGAAGAATAGGAATTCCAAAACACTTAATTGTGCTTGTGAAGAATCTGTACATAGACCAAGTGGCAGTACTTCAAACAGAACAATGGGATACTGCACAGTTTAAAATCTTGAAATGTGTACATCAGGATTTCAGCCTTTCACCACACTTATTCAATCTGTATGCTGAGCAAAAGATCCGAGAAGTTGGACTATATGAAGAACACGGCATTAGGATTGCAGGAAGACTCATAACAACCTGCAATACGCAGATGAAACAACTTTGCTTGCTGAAAGTGAAGATGGCTTGAAGCACTTACTGATGAAGATCAAAGACTCCAGCCTTCAGTGTGGATTATGCCTCAATATAAAGAAAATAAAAATCCTCACAACTGGACCAATAAGTAATATCATGATAAATGGAGAAAAGATTAAAGTTGTCAGGGATTTCATTTATGAGGCACGCAGGGCTAAAAGCAGGCATATTGGAGAGAGGCTGTATTAACTCTAGTGTAAACTGTATATGTTATTATTAGGTGCTATGGATTTGACTCCAAATCCTAGGAACCCCTCACAATCATTGCTATGTTTGAGACCATTTATACAACAATGTGTCACTCTATCTCACTGAGGGTCTTCCTCCTTTTTGCTGACTCTCTACTTCACCAAACATAATATCCTTACCCTAGACTATCAGGGTCCCTCCTGATAATATTTCCAAAGTAAGTAAGATGAAATTTCACCATTCGTGCATCGAAGAAGCATTCTGGATGCACTTCCTCTGAGATAGATTACTTCATTCTTCTGGCAGTCCATAAAAGACCAAGAACCAAACTCACTGCCCTCAAGTCTATTCCGACTCATAGCGACCCTTCCTTGGGTTTCTGAGGCGATATCCCTAAGAAGTTAATTGCCCAATCTTCCTTCTGAAGAGTGGCTGGTGGCTTTGAACCACCAGCCTTCAGGTTAAAAGTCAAATACCTTAGGCACTATGTCACCAGAAATCCCCTGACAGTCCATTGTATATTCAATATAGTTTTTCAACATCACAATTCAAATGTGCCAATTCTTCTGAAGTCTTCCTTTTTCATTTTGAAGCTTTCACATGAATATGAAATCCAGAAACCAAACCCACTGCCACTGAGTTGATTCCAACTCATAGCAACACTGTAGGACAGTGGAACTTCCCCATAGGGTTTCCAAGGCTGTATATCTTTATGGAAGCAGACTGCCTCATCTTTCTCCTATGGAGCAGCTGGTGGATTCAAACTATTAATCTTTTGGTTATCAGCCCGATGCTTTAAGCACTATGCCACCAGAGCTCCTACAAGCATGGGAGGCAATTAAAAATACCAGAGTTTAAGTCAGGTGCACCTTAGTCATAAAGTGACATGTTTGCTTTATATATTTCCATGTATTTCCCTGGTCAGGGCAAATGTATTTAAAGGGGTTTGGAAAGAAGAAAAACCAAAAAAAAACAAATTCACTATCATCAAGTTGTTTCTGACTCATGTTGTTGTTGTTGTTATGTGCCATTGATTTGGACCCGACTCATAGTGACCCCTCCTTGGGTTCCTGAGGCAGTATCACTACAGAAGTAGATTGCCCCATCTTCCTTCTGAGGAGTAGCTGGTGGGTTTGAACCGCTGACCTACTGGTTAGCAACCAAGTGTGTTATCACTGTACCACCAAAGCACCTTTTGGAAAGAATAAACCAAACCAAACTTGAAATAGGGCCAGATCCCTGCCCAGTAAGCAGTCAGGGCAAAACGGTTTACACACTGAGTGATTAAGAGGAGAGAAAATTATTTATTGCAAAGTGGCAATGCAAGGAGGCAGGGGTCCATACCCAGATCTGGCTCCCTGAATCTCCATCGAATTACAGTTTTTGTAGGTTTCGGAAGAGAGGGTTATGCATAATTCATATATATTTCAGGAATTTGGGTGTGAGATGGTTGATGCTTGGCTGAAATTTCCTTTGCCTCGGTTTAAAGGGACAGTAGGTTTTAATTTAATGCACCTGCATACCAGATTAGTCACACCGGCTTCCTGTCATCTGTTAATCAGAGTTTAGGCAAAGGGGAGAGTTGTAGTTCCCAGCAACTTTGTTCCTCTCTGTCCCACTGTGCATGTCCGCAGGCCAGAGTTAATTTTCATGTTGTTTTCTAAGACACATTAACACATTTATCACCTGTTTCTAAGGAAATAGCAGGAAAGAATGTTTTTTGTTCCATTCAGTTCTTAAGGAACTGAGCTTATTGTATTTACTCATCTGTCTCCAACCAGGGTCCTATTTGTCTTAACGGGGTGGGGAAATAGTTGAGGGTAATTAAGTTTACTTATTTGTTCCCAACCGGGATCCTATACCGGGATCCTATGTGTTCTAATCATCTGTTCTTAATCAGGGTGGGGGAAATAGTCGAGTTTTGACTTTACTCAGTTTCAAACTCACTGCCTTCTAGTTGATTGACTCATAGCAACCCCTCCTTGGGTTTCCAAGGCAAGGCGGTATCTCTACCGAAGCAGGTGGCCCAATCTTCCTTCTGAGGACTTGCCGGTGGTTTGAACCGCCAGGCTTCTGGTTAGCAGTCAAATGCTTTAGGCACTTCACTACCAGAGCTCCCTTGGAAAGAATGTTGTTGTTGTTGTTGTTGTTATGTGCCATCGAGAAGAATAGACAGGTCCAAATAACCACTACTGTATGGAAGCAGGATTGTAAATTTGGATCCCGTTCTAGGAAATACACACATTAAGACTTTTTTTTTTTTGATCCATCAGATTCTATTAATGGAACCAATTGCTCTTAAACCAATTTTTCTTGGTGTTTATATCAGAAACTGCAGCTAACCCTGTGTTATTGGATTTGTATTTCTGCCTATAAATTCAAACAACTTTGAATATTTCACTTTCTGGCTCATGATCTTCTTTTTGTTCATTTTATTGAATGCAAAAATGGCAGGTTAATACTAAATTTTCATCAACTGAACATGGCTAACATTTTTTAATTTAATTTGGGTAGTAGCTTTCCTCTAACATGTTAGATGAATGCAATTAGACTGTGAATGAGTACAGTTAACATATTTTCATATTCAGTACCTGGCAGAATCTCTGAAAGAAGTGACTGCTTCTCTGTCAAGCCTTTTCTATTACATTATCAAATCTTTATTCTCTATGAAATTTGTAGTTCCGTCTAATATTGGAGGAGCTCTGGTAGCGTAGTGCCTAAGTCATTTGACTGCTAACCAAAAGGCTAGTGGTTCAAACCCACCAGCCACTCCTCGGAAGGAAAGTTGGGCAATCTACTTCCATAGTGATACTGCCTCAGAAACCCAGGGAGGGGTTGCTATGAGTCGGGTCTGAATTCACGGCACATAACAACAACAACAACATCTAATATTGGCCTTTGGGTCTCTTTCAGTTTAATTTTCAAAATCTTCTGGGAATCTTTTTTCTTTTGTTTTACATTAACTTAGAATAATGCAGACAAATCTTCCATTTGGATGAATGAAGCAACTGGGACAGACAGCTTTGAATGTCACAAATCTCTACTCTGCACCATTCAGAGAAAGTTTTTGAAAGAAAAATTAAATATGTATTTCTTTCTTGGCATTTTTTTCAATTTATACAAATGTCTTAGTAAAATTTACTTAACAATACTTTTTAATTTCTCATGACGATCCAGCCAAAATATTTTGGTCTTACTAGTTGTATAGCAATACCTGATGTTCTTTAATAAGCTTTGATGATTATATTTTGATAAGATGAAAGATTGTCCTGGGATGATTAAATTCACTTGTATCTGTGTTTTTTTCATTTATAACTATCTAAATAAGTGCATGATTTTATAAAAAACAATTCAATTATAAGAACAATAATGATATATTAATTTCTCCCCACTTATAATCAGTTTTTGTTCTACTTATGGAAACCTGTAATAAAATAAGCTTTAAACCAGAATTTGTGCTGACAATGAAATTCTCTAATGAAAATATTTAGTACCCATCTTATTTCACTAGGGGGAGTTGTTGGTCCTTCATTACTTAGTAAACCTGCCATTACATCTGTAAGGCTGTTTTCTGATTAGGAGTGTTTCATTATCTCTTTGTGCTTGGCACAATTATGAAAGAACTCTCTAATCATTCAGAAAGGCAGTAAAGAAGCCATAAAAAAAGGAGCTGATAAACTCAATCAGATACCTTGAGAACATCTAAAGAATGTTCAGCTGGTTTCAGGCTCATCATCACATACTAACAACTACTGTAATAAGAATGTAAAATTATAAAAACTTCATACAACTCATTTCATTAAAGTTGAAAAGAATTGTAGGCCAAGAGCTATTTGATGAATGGCCTCAAAATTACTTATGAAAGAACACATAACCATAATAATGTGGTCAATTAACGGGCTTTCTTTTTTTCTTTTCAACTCAACTGTATTTCGAAGCACCTGGATATCCTTAGCTCTTATCAGCCTGAGGGTACAAAACCATTCATATTAACACTGACATCTAAATTTTTATAAACTTGCTAATCCCACTTTGTAACTGCAGCATCTCAGCCATTTAGAGGTCCTCTACCTGTTGTAAAATCTCTGAGGCCCAGGGTGGGAGGAAATAGCTACCATTCTTAAGATTCTATTTTTTAAAGGGGCCCAAAATGGTCACAGGTTTCAGGGAGCAAATTCTTTTAGGTGGTGCAGAGCATTTCTTCCCTAGGATATAAGCCTGCTGCTGGGAGCCTCAGTGGGAAGATTGAGGAGGCAGTCACTGGGGTGCTGCTGGATATTTCTGGGGCCAGATGAAAACAAGTAGCTCTTTATGCCACAAACTTCTTGTCTTGAGACATATTCACTCTCAGAAACCCCATGTTCCTCCTTTAAATTTAGATTTTATTAACATCCTTTGCTCAACTCACCAAGCTCTGGTGACACAATGGTTAAAGCATTCAGCAGCTAACTGAAAGGTCAGCAGTTCAAACCTACCAAACACTCCACAAGAGAGAGATGAGGCAGTCTGCTTCCATAAAGATTTACAGTCTTAGAAACCTTGTGACAGTTCTACTTGGTCTTATAGGATTGCTATGAGTCAGAATCAACTTGATGGCAGTGGGCTTGGTTTTAGATTCCTCAACTCAGTTCACCAGGCCCATTCATATGTACCCTCAGCCTCCACACAAATGGAAAGAAGTTGGTATCTCAAAAATACCAAACTAATGTATTTTCCATTTCTTCTCCCCAGAAGTCACGTCCAATTTGCATTTGGGAGGTGAAAAGATAGATTAGAAACAGGAAGAAATAAGGAGGCTCCCATCGAGAAAGGAGGAGGTTGAGTGGACAATCTGATCTTTTGGCCCTGGTAGATTGTGCAAAGAACAAGATAAGCACATGGGACAGTAGAAAAGGGCCCTAGTTTCTCTGTGCTGGCTGCACTTTTGGAGAAAGCTGACATTTGAACAGCTTGAATGGAAACTGAGGGCAGGAGGTTTTTTGCTCTACTCCTTCTGGGATTCTGGGGAAACACCTGAGAATTCTTGATCCGACATGCAGTGGCTCAATTTGAGCAAAACTAGAGGCAAGGTTGAGCATGGAAGACTCAGCTCCCCAAAGCTGTCTCAGCTCCTGTGGAGCTTGGAAGAAAGCTATTACAGGTGTGGAACTTGTAGAGGTACAGAGGTGACTAATGGTGACTGATGACAACCTGAACCAAGCTGCTGTGAGGGTCTAAAACTATAGCATGGACTTCCTAGGCTGGGGTGTGAATGGGAGTCACAGCTAGAGTTTGGTGTACAGGCACTGTTCTTTGACAGCTGAAGTGAGGCAAAGCTAGCTAGGAGAAGCGCCAGGCCTCATTAGAGCTGATGTCAGCAGAATGATCATGACCAGGTAGGAAAAGCCTCAGTGGCTGAGAGGCCATCGAGGACCTCCCTAGAGAGCAACACAGGGAAGCCTAGGTGCACATTGAGGGCTTCTTGGCACCACTACCGTGGAGGGTAGACACCAGCTTGGGAAGAGAAGAAAGAAGTGGGTTGAGGAGTGCTAAAGATCTGAGCATTTTCCTGAAAGGAGAATGACAGACACGGAAAGACCATTCTTTAGCAACTGTAACTTTTCCTTCTACCCATGAACAGGGAATTAATTTGAATCCTTCCTATATAAATAGCGTAAGTATAGCAAATTCAACTCTGAAATTATATATACTGGTCAAATCCATTGCTGTTGCGTTAATTCCAACTCATAGCAACCCTATAGGACAGAATAGAGTTGCCCTATAGGGTTTCCAAGGCTGAAATTTTTACAGAAGCAGACTGCCACACCTCCCTCCTGTGGAGTAGCTGGTGGGTTTGAACTGCCGACCTTTCTGTTAGCAGTCAAGGGGTTAACCACTGTGCCTCGGGGGTTCTAGGACTCATATGTAGGGACCATCATTTGTCCTGCTACATGTACAAAGTTCCATGTCACTGTGCCCTAGAATGTCACAATATTATTACCTGCCTGCAACGTCCCCATTGTCCTTCTTTTACTTCATTTTCCTCTTTTCTTTCTGCATACCTTGTCAAATACTTATTGTTGTCTGCAGCCTAGAAAATATCACCAAAAGAACCTGTTTCTAAGATAAAATTGGTTTATTCTTACTGTGTTAAGGGAGAACACTTAGTGGGAGGAGGGCAAGTTGGGATCTTTATTGAGATTTTGAAGTCTGGTTTAAGATAGGTCTTTCAATTGAAGGGCCTTTGATTAGGATGAGGCAAGGAAAATTATATAATAGTTTAGGATTACTGAACATACTAAGGCCAAGTTTTTGAGTCAGGGATCAAAAACTATCTTGGGTATAAACTATCAGTTGATGTTTTATATTGAAGAGCTGATGGCACATTTGGGAAAGCTCTGGAATAACAAAATTATTTGCAACTTTCCTGGACAAAAGTTTTCTAGAACAGTAAACTTACGTTGATGAAGATAGTATTTGTTGTTGTTGTTATGTGCCATCTAGTCAGACCTGACTCATAGTGACCCCTCTTTGGGTTTCCAAGGCAGTATCACTATGGAAGTAGATCGCCCAACCTTCCTTCCGAGGAGTGGCTGGTGGGTTTAAACCACCAACCTTCTGGTTAGCAGTCAAGTGCTTTAGGCACTATGCAACCAGTCACATTAATGTAGACTGTAAGCTCTTTGGGTGTAGAGTGTTCAGGTCCTCAATCTATTGTGTCCTACAATGTAAAAGCTATTGTGCAGATGTGAGATGAGGCAGTGTGGACAGTGGTTAGAGCATGGCACAGCAGCCAACCTGCCTGTGCTCAAGGTGTGGCTCTGTCACATATTGTCTATGTGGTTTGGGGCAAGTTTCCTGATCACAATTCCCAGAAGAAAGCAAGTTCTGATTACTCGTGTTATCAGAATCTATTCTCAGCCCTCAAACAACTTCAACATTAGTAGAGAACTCAGATATACACATAAATGGCTGTTAAAGAAAGAAAAATAGAAGAAGCCAGAGTGGGGAGTAGAATAAGAGAAGTGATTTTTAGCTGAGATGTCTAGAAGTTCTAGGGTGCAGCAGGTGAGTGCGTTGAGCTTTGAATACTGTGAAGAGGGTGTCAGATATATGGGTAGGATATATGGGGAGGTGTTTTCTTATCTGAAGGAATTTGAAATGTTATTGCTGTCTGCCTTTGTTCTTCCTTCCTCAATGCCTCGTCACTGTACAGGGGAAAACCTTTAGGCATCTGACTGAGCTTTGGATGGATACGTATTTCTACCCTCCTGGCTATTTCCCAAATACTGCCATCATGATAAAATAGAGGAACAGACTTGGAGCTGAAGACCTGGGCTCATGTTCTGGCAAGAATTGATGTCATGAGTGATGATTTGTGTGACCTTGGAGAGTACGTACTTAACATTCAGACTCAAATTCCTCACCTATACTAGCTATTCTGTGTGCTTCATAGAGCTCATATTGAGATCAAATGAAAAATGTATGGCCAACTCTAAAGCAGTTAGCTATTTAAAGCATCCTTAAAAGACCTCTTCTTTCATTTTTTTCCTATTTGCCACTCATCTCTTTAATATCTCCTTACCTTCTTTTCTGTTTTACTTTGCCAGTCCCTTCTTTCCATCCCATTCCCCATATCTCTATGCCTCCATGTATGTCTTTTGTTCCTTTTCAGGGTAAAATCCTTATTGCAGACCTACATTTGTTTAATTTCAGTTGACTATTCTAAATATAAGGTACTCTGGTGGTGTAGTGCCTAAGGCATGTGACTGCTAACCAGAAGGTTGACAGTTCAAACCCACCAGCCACACCATGGAAGGAAGAGTGGGCAATCTACTCCCATGAAGATTTACTGCCTTGGAAACCCAAGGTCACTATCTCTGGTGGCATAGTGGGTTAGACATTTGATTGCTAACCAGAAGGTTGGTGATTCAAACACACCAGCTGCTCTGTAGGAAGAAGGGGAGGTAATCTACTTCCGTAAGGATTTACAACCTTGGAAACCCAATGGGGGTTGCTATGATTTGGAATTGACTCAATGGCAGTGGTTTTGGTTTTTTTGGCTTTTATATTAAATATGTTTACCATATATTTAGTATTAACAAACAAACATTGCCATCACATCGAATTCCAACTCATAGTTAACACTGAGTAGAACTGCCCCATATGGTTTTCAAGGCTGAAATCTTTACAAAAGCAAATTGCCACATCTTTCTTACATAGATAGACTGGTGGGTTTGAACTGTCCCACCTTTCAGTTAGCACCCGAGTACTTAAACACTGTGCCACCAGGGCACCCTGTACATTTAGTATACATTTACCATGTGTACTAAATATGTTTACCAAAACATTCAAAGCAGAGGGAACAAAGCAGTTTTGGAAACAGAGACCTAGGGTCAAATCCTGGCCCTTCTGCTCACTAGCCATATGAACATAGACAAATTGCTCAATGCCCTGCAATCTGTTTCTACATCTTAAAAATGCAAATAGCATCTACCATGTGGTGAGATGTTTGCAGAATAGCCAGCACAGGTAAGTGAATGAGAGCTTTACGCATCCCCAGAGTCTTCCAGGACAATGACAGCTACCTTGCTGATGGCTGGGATGTCCTTCCCCTCCACTTTCTTTTAAGAGATGGTAAGTCTGATGTTTGAGATCATAGGGTTAGAGCCAGGCCACCTGTGCTTGGACTTTGGCTCCTCCACTCAGGGCCCAGACTAGGGTGACGTGAGTAAGGCACTTATTCTGGGCACATTTGAGGAGAGACCAAATACACTCAGTAATCAAGACAGATAATATTTAAAAATATATAGGCAAACTAGAACCTGCAGGCTGGTTGACTGTTTCTATAAACAGTGTTTTATTCCAGAGCTGGGACTAGGGTGAGGCCAGAGAGGCAGCAACCTTTGTGTAAGTAGAGGGTTAAATTCTGTCTTTATTTGAAATTTTGATATTTTGTTCATTATGGGATTTTTGTGTTAATTTTTATAATTAAAAATATTTTACTAAAATAGTTTTCTTGGTCCCTAAGTGTTCTAACACCCCTTCCCCTTAAATATTACACCCATTTACTATATGATCTTCAGTAAGTACTGCTTATTGGTTTCCTTATGTGTGAAATGGAGATGATAATAATAGCACCTATATCACAGTGTGGGAGCTCTGGTAGCATAGTGCCTAAGGCACTTGACTGCTAACCAGAAGGCTGGTGGTTCAAATCCCCCAGCCACTCCTTGGAAGAAAGATGTTGTTGTTGTTGTTATGTGCCGTCGAGTCAGCCCTGACTCATAGCGACCCCTCCTTGGGTTTCCGAGGCAGTATCACTACGGAAGTAGGATTGCCCAACCTTCCTTCCGAGGAGTGGCTGGTGGGTTTGAACCGCCAGCCTTCTGGTTAGCCGTCAAGTGCCTTAGCCACTATGCTACCAGAGATAGGTCAATCTATTTTGTAGTGATACTGCCTTGGAAACCCAAGGAGGGGTCACTATGAGTCGGGTCCGACTCAATGGCACATAATAACAACAACATATCACAGGGCTATTGTGAAGATCAAATAAAATAATATATTTAAACCACTTATGCCAATGACTGCAGAGAATATATTATTATTATTATTTTCCTGTTTGGAGCATCACACTGTCAAAAACCTAAATTACTCAGAGAAACACCAAAAATTACTGTAGCAAAGTATTATTTATAGTGAGTAGACAAGATTCAAATCAATCAGACAGCAACACCCAAGCATGTTGGGAAGACACTCCAAAGAAGGGACAGTGAAAGTGGGTTATATAGGTCATTGTCATGTTAATTTATCAGAAGATAACATCAAAGCACAGGTTACAGAAACAGTCATCAAGAACATGTCATACATCCTAAAACAGCCTCTAGGCAGAGCCAGGTGTTCCTGCTTCATGAAGCTGGCTGCACACATAATTTTCCAAAGGAACCCAATGCCTAAGGCAAAACACTATCTGATAAGGTGCTCACTAAGCTATTCTTTGATCTGAAGATGACTCCCAAAAGCTTCTTCCCAAAGTTCAGAAGGACAATTAGGGGTGAATGGCCTGTGTGTGTCAGCCCAATTCCATGAAACCAAAATCTGTATTCCAGGAGATTCAAAACAATCTTGTCAACACATAGGATATGTTCCTTTCTAATTCTCTTGCAAAAGTCTTTATTATGTCCATCTAATTTACTCATTTACATATTCAATAAGGTTTTCATAAATATCTAATCTGTAAAAGATAATATGTTAAGTGTAGTACAGGATTAAAAAATGCAGTAAGACATACTTCGACAAGTTTATATCTAGTTCAGATGTAAGTTAGGCTGTTTTCAACTGCAAATAGCAGAATTCATGACTAAAACGTGACTTACAAAATACATCTTTATCTTGTTACTGAATAAGACGTCTAGAGGCAGACAGTTCATGTTTTTCAATCCAATTGGTCAATAGCATCAATACTCTGAGAACTCTTCTTTGAGCTGTTTTGCCCTCATGGCAGTAAAATGGCAGCTAAACCTTCAAACACAGCCTCACTTGATATTATCCAAAAGCAAGAAGAATATGTGTGTTGGGGTGGGCAGGCAGGAGATATGTATGGGGCTAGACTACTTTCTCATCTGAGTCTCTTTTGTATCAAGGGGTATCTCTTTCCCCAAAGACCTTCTCCCCACCCTAGCATTCCACTATCCAACTCAATACTGCATATCTTTCACCAGACCTAGAGCCAAGCTAAAAGATCTCTGCCAAAGGTCAAGGAGATCATAAGACTGGTTTGGACCTGAGGCTGGCATAGGGTGGGCCACCTTCCCTGAGAACACTGGTCCTCCACCCAAGCAAAATTAGGATTCTACTACCATGGAAGAAAGATGGGGCAATCTACTTCCTTAGTGATAATGCCTTGGAAAGCCAAGAAGGGGTCACTACGAGTTGAGTCCGACTTGACGGCACTTAACAACAACAGCAACAACCATGGAAGAAAGGAGGAAGGACTGTTAGTGGACAATAAATTGTTCCTCCTATAGTAAAAAACACATTTCCTAGATAGATTTTCATAGTCTTACAAAAATGCATTAGTAATGACATTTTAAGGCAGGCTTGCTTAAAGCTAATAGATAATCCCTTAGTTCAGCTCATTGCCTGACCCTGTCAAACAATTAGGGAACCTAAGTCAATCATTTCACTTGGTAGAAAATAGAAAAACACATGAGAGGGCACAGATGAAAGGAAAGAGTCAGAAAACCTCTTCTTCCTGTGAATACTCTTCCTCTTGACTCACAGTTCTTCCTTACAAGAGCAACAAGATGAACCATGAAAATGGTCAAGTGGTCTGGTGGAGTGCCCTCTGAGGAGCAGGGAGGAAAGAGTCCTGGTTGGAGGGTTACAGGGGCTTTGTGAAGGTAGTTGTGGTTACATTGGACTTCGAGAGAGGTAGCGTTTGAATTTAAAGAGGGGAATACTAGATGGGCGAGCCATCAGCATGTGCAGAGGAGGGACCCTAGAGAGTGAGGACATGCACAGAAAGCAGTCACTTTCTCTGGGGCAAGTGACAGTAAGAATGAGGAGTCTTGAAGAGCAGGATTAGAGGTTATAAGACATATTTGTGGTGTTATTTAATGGTATTCAACTCCACTATGCAAAAGAAGAGAATCAGACAAGTGAAGATGATCCCCTTGCCCTGGAGTTGATTCAGATTCATGGTGACCCCATATGACAGAGTAGAACTGCCCCACAGTGTCCAAGGCTGTGAATCATTACAGAAGCAGGACAATCACATCTTTCTCCCATGGAGTGGCTGGTGGGTTTGAACTACCAACTTTTCAGTTAGCAGGAGTAGGGTTAACCACTGCACCACCAGGGCTACTTAATGAAAATGAAAGATGATGCTAAATATAGAATCAAGTTGTTTATGGAACATAGATAAAGTAGAACTATGTGCTAGGTACAGATAGGAAGGGAGAAAAAAGATCTAATAGGCACTCGCTATTCAGAAGGTGTCATGTATTCAAGAGGCACTGTCTATTCAGGAAGCACTGTATGTATATTCAAACGGCACTCACTCTTCAGTAGGCACCATCTATTCAGGGAGCACTATGTATTCAGGAGGCATTCATGATCCAGGAGGTCAAACTTGGCTACATATGGGCAAGGCCCACTCTGGCTCCACAGTCCTCCCCTCCACAATGAAGTTCAGATAAAGCCCATAGCCACTTTGGCCAGGCAGACTCACCCCTGCTTCTCTGCTATAGCAAGTGTGTGTTGGCTCCAGGGACCTTGAATCTGCTGAGTCCCCTTGCTCACATTCAGCTCTGTCCCCCAGAACCACACCATCAGTAGGAAAGGCTATTAGGAACAGGGGTAGTGCTATGTCCCCAAAACATCCACCCTCTAACCATTGTCACTTGACTTAAGAAGGTCTCAAAAGGGCAAGTTGGAGTGGAAAGAGAGGATGCTCTTAACCCATTGTGGCTCAGTTATCTTAATTTTGCCAATTTGATAAAAGTATATGACGGTGTGAACAAATTAGATCATGTGAAGGACCCAAGTGAATAAGAAGCCTGAAGTTTCATTAATTTCCAGGTAAGTCCTCCTCTAGTGGAAGGAGTTGTTTAAAAGTATTGGGCTGGACCAGGTCTGAACCAGATTAGACATCGAAGCTTGGGAGACAGACAAAATAAACACTTCCAATTTCTCTTCAAAGTAAACACCTTCAAATTTCTCTTCACGTTCAAGTTGTACCAGGAGGTAAATTTGTGACTCTGCTACATTTCTAGGTATAAATTTGCTCCTCTTCTTTTCTATATCCTTCATTTTTTCAAAAAAAACATGCACAGTGCCTTTTCTATCCTCTTACTCATTAGATGGACAGTTTCTGAGCACCTACTAAGTGCTGCATACTCTACCATACAAAGAAGAATATAAGGCACAACAAAGCATGCCCTCTTATTCAAGTAATTATCTTCCAAGGTTTTGAATTTTGTGGTTTTAACAATGATAATATAAAAATAAATTAGGCAATTGATTTGCTTCATCTTGTGAGAAGCGATTGTGTATGATATAGGTCAATCAAAGATTAAAACCAAAACATAAAGGGAAACTGGGGAAATGACAAATTTTCCTCCCAATTCCATATCTTCTCAATTCTATTGATTAAACACAAGGTATGGCCTCAGTTTAGAGGAAGAATTAACTGCTTTCTTTGAAAGATAAACTAGAGAGTAAAAAGGCATATATGAATGAATTAAGGCTTGCTTACAAAAACCTCATTATCAAAAATTAGTATGGAGGCAGGTTAAACACACACACACAATTTATCTTCAAACATTCCCTTGGAAATGATGTGTGCAGAATATAAACATTAGTCTCTGTGACCTTGGATATTTAAATTTTTCATCTATTTGTTGTCTATTTTCTTTTGTCTTTCTGACCTTCCATTCTGAGCAGTTTATTGCCATAAAGCCGAACTTTATGATGTAGATTTTTTTTTAACTATTCTGGGGCAGCATATAGAGAATATCTCATAATAGTTTCAGAGCACAATCTTTGGCAAAATAAAGTCATTGTAGGTTAATTAAGAAATTTAGAAAATTCTTCCATAGACAACTCTGTGCCCTGAGAGGAAAGGTTATAATTAAGATAGAGTTAGTGTCTTTAGGATCATTTGAAATGCCAACTCCTCAAAAAATGGAGATAATAAAGTCAGCAGGAAGAAAATGTTATATATATTTAACTGGTTGATTGGATGAACTGACCTTGCTAGGAACAAGGAAAAAGGAACTTACTCTGTTTCCATCCTGTCTTCATACCAGCTCTGTCTGAGCTTGAGTCCCAGTGCCCAAAAGAGATCTCTAAGCTTCTCGTATCACCTCCAAGTATCAGAAAGAACAGTCTCATTTTTAGGCATTAAAAAGTTCCAGTTATATCATTCAAAACGTAAAGTCTGATCCAGTTAAAACTCCCATGGCTCAAAGCTGATTCAGGTCACATCAGGTGCTACTCTGTTTCTCCAAACAGTGGCGAGGGCTGGGATGAAGATGACAGGAGGTGTTACTTGTTGGCAGTTGTTGTTCTCTGACGTGGATTTCTACTTCCATGGGCAGTGATCCAATGCTGAGTTTTTTTTTTCTGTGGGCTGCTGTTGTGAGTTCTTCAGTGCACACATACCACATGCACAGCTGGGGACATCTGGCACCATCACTGCTTGGCAGGAGCACTGCAGCCTCAGGTTGATCAACTACGACTTGCCCTTCATCCATAACACCAAGCTCTTCCAATGTTGAGTCTCCTTGCTCTGGAGGCGTCTTCTTGCTTCAATGGGAGACCCACACTCCAAGCCAAGTGGGAATTCCAAGCCACATCAACCCCTTCTCTGCTACCAGAGGCAGCTCCCGTGTGTCTCTTCCCTTCAGAATTTACCAGGCCAAAGCCAAGCCCTAGTCTCCAGGGGCACTTCCAGTGGCACACCTGTGGAGCTCCTGGGAATTCTTTCACTAGGCTGTGTTCTCTAGTACTGGGGCCTAGACACTTCTCTTTCACAGTAAATATCCTAGCTGAAGAACCTGCCCTTTGGTGGTGGTAGGAGTGGGAATGTGATCTGTTCCCTTACTCTGACTACTGTGTTTTGTTAAAAAAAAAAAAAAAACAACACCTCACTGCCATTGAGTTGAATCAGACTCATAGCGACCCCTCCTTGGGTTTCTGAGGTGGTATCACTATGGAAGTAGATTGCCCAACCTTCCTTCCAAGGAGTGGCTGGTAGGTTTGAACTGCCAGCCTTCTTGTTAGCAGTCAAATGCCTCAGGCACTACACCACCAGAGCTCCTACTGTCCTTTTGTACTCATCTCATCTCTTTTAGACTAAAAGTGGTTAAAAAGTGAATGAGTGTCTTAGACTCTAGAGGAACAGACCAGTGAGATATGCACACACACAACACACACACATACACACACATAAACACATACACACTCACATGCAAAGAGATTCATTTCAAGGAAATGGCTCATGTAGTTCTGGGGCCTGACACATCCCAAATCCTTACGTCAGGCAGCAGGCTGACTCATGGAATTGTGTGGGCTGGGGAATCCTAAATCTTGCAGGTTAGGTAGCAGACCAGAGAATTCTGCAGAATTACATCTCAAGAAACACACAGGGGAGACAGTCATGTGACAACAGAATCAGAGGTTGAAGTTAAGCCTCCACAAGTCAAGTAACCCCTGGGTCTACCAGAAGCTGGAAGCAAAAAAAGAAGGATCTTCTCCTAGAGCATTCAGAGATAGTATGGCTCTGCTGACTCCCTGAATTTGGACTTCTAGCCTTCAGAACTATGCAATAATAAATGTTTGCTGTTTTAAGTTACCCATTTTGTGGTAATTGTTATGGCACCCCTAAGAAACTAAAATGGCCACTCTAGCTTTTAATTATTATTAAATGTCAGTTATGCTATTGTCTGAGATTGCTACCACCTCTGTCATCTTTCTCTTCCCATAAAATCCTGAAAAACTAAATCAAACCAATTGCCTTCAACTCCACTCCAACTCAGGGCAACCTCATGAGTATCAGAATAGAACTGTCTTCCACAGAGTTTCAATGGCCAATTTTTCAAAAGTAGATCACCAGGCCTTTCTTCTGAGACACCTCTGGGTTGACTTGAACCTCCAAATATTTAGTTAGCAGTCAAGCTCTTAACTGTTCACATCACCCAGGGACTCCAATGATGGCCTGTACATGCCTAATATTAAACATAGCTCCCAAATTTGGTGCTGGCATTCAAGGCCTGTGGTAGCTCTTTGGAGAAATCTGTCTAATTCTCTCTTCAGGCTTTTCAGGAATAAGGGAAGGCCCCCTGAACAGAAGTGGCACAGGAGTGGTATAGTCTGTAAGCGTTGTAGGAGGCCCTGTCACTGCAGACTGAAGGATGGATTTCAAGTCAAAGAGGTGGAATTTGAGTAAATCTCTGAAGCACAGGTAGGAAGATGTAGAAAGCCCAAACAAAGAAGAGAGGGCAGGCTGGGTCTTCCAGGCCAGGATCATGTGACCAGCAAGGAGTCAGGCAGGGGGTAGGAAGGACCTGGAAAAACTTTGCTGGATCCTCAGAGCTTAGGAACCCTGGTGGCTCAGAGCTAAGGACACTGAAGGCCCCCACAGTCTGTCCTCAATAGGCCTGTCCAGTTTTGCAGTCTGTTAATCTCCACTCCCTTTATACTTACTCTTCATGAACTTCTTAATAGTCCATCAATACATTGTCATCATTGTGGTCTTTGTCTTTTCTCTTCCCTCTGCCTCCCAGTCCATCTGCATAGGCAGCTCTTCATATTTTAAGCTCAATTATCACCTTCTCTCTGGAGACTTCCTTCAACCTTTGCACCCTAAGGAATAATGAATTACCCCTATCACAGTTTCTTTAGAACTATATTACAACATCTGTGTAACTTTTTACTCCTTTTAACTTTCAATAATCCCATTTGGGATTTGGGTTGTTAGGGCTGATGACTAGATTCTCAGCTGATCTCCAAAACCCATTTACTTCCTACTTTACCTGTAACCCACTGCTGTCAAGTTGATTCCAACTCATAGCAACTCCACAGGAAAGAGTACAACAGCCCCATTGGCTGTAATCTTTACAGAAGCAGACTGTCTATCTTTCTCCTGCAGAGTGGCTGGTGGTTTCGAACCACCAAGCTTTCAGTTAGCAGCAGAGAGCTTAACCACTGTGCCATTAGGGGCCTTCAAAGTAGAACTTCCCCGTTGGGTTTCCAAGAATGTAATCGTTATAGAATCTTTACATCTTTCTTCTGCAGAGCAGCTGGTGGGTTCCAACTATAAACCTTTTGGTTAGCTGCCAAGGGCTTCAACCACTGTGCCATGAGGGCTCCTTGCTTATAAAAAAAAAAAAAAAAAAAAAAAAAAAACTAGCCAAACTCACTGCCATTGAGTAGATTCTGACTCATAGTGCCCCCTTTGGGTTTCTGAGGCAGTAAATCTTTACAGAAGTAGATTGCTCAGTCTTTCTTCCACAGAGTGACTGGTGGATTTGAAATGCCAACCTTCTGGTTACCAGTCATATGCCTTAGGCACTATGCCACAAGAGCGCCTTGATTAGTTGAAGTAAAGTGCTGCATTTGGCCACTGACCAAACATTGTTTATTCAAAAAAATGCATATTATCTTGTGACGTGAGGTGCCCAAAACACTCTTTCACCATGTGTTTTAGGGCAAGAACTGAATTCCTCTAGCTCCATATCTCTGATGGTAGCTTACAGAGTTTGGACAAATGTAAGTAAATAGGGTCTGGCAAGCAGGAAATGCAAGGTGTAGGCTCCTGGAATGTGAAGTTAGAGAGGTAAGGGCTCTGGCTCTTTTGCACCAGCAATAGAGTTTGTGAGGAAAAGGGAGGTGGGATGGAGGAAAGGTATGGAGGGGAATTTGAGTTGTCTGCTATCGTCTCCATGAGATGGATTGGACACTGTAGCTGTGACAATGGGCTAAAGTATAGCAAATATGAGGATGGCACAGAACTAGGTAATGTTTCTTTCTGTTGTACATGGGGTCACTATGAGTTGGAGCCAACTCAATGGCACCTAATAACAACTATTGGGGAGGAAGTGGAAGTTCTGTTGGGTATGTACGTGTCTGTCTATCTGCACTGCACATGCAGACAGGTAGATGGCCATGACACTGCTAGGAATGAGACACATACTTACTTCATCTGCAATAGAGCCGAACACATGGGATGCTTACACAGTTTGGCCAAAGTAAAAGGTATTATTATCATTTATAGGAAGTAAACAGCAAGCAGTAACAAATTCCCAACTGGAAAATGCTTAAACCAAAAAACCCACTGTCACCGAGTTCATTCCTGCTCATAGCAACCCTATAGGACAGAGTACAACTGCTCCATGTGTAGAACAGCCAGGGTTTCCAAGGCTGTAAATCTTTTTAGAAGCAGACTGTCTCATTCTCCCATGGAGTGGCTGGTGGGTTAGAACCACTGACTTTTTGGTTAGCAGCCAAATGCTTTAACCCTTGTACCACCAGAGCTCCATGGGAAATGCTTACCTTTTCCCAAATTACTCATTTGCATTCTTATGTCCCTGGACAGGCATGCCGTGGTTCAGGTCAGATGCTGTGCTCATGTCACCACTGCCTAAGGCTACCACCGCACTGCCTAAGGCTACCACCATACTCCCCAAGCCTTCTGCTTTGCAGCTAGCAGCTAGGCCTTACTGGACCCTGCCTCACTGGCAGGAAGAATCCTAAGCAGGACATCCTGAACCTCTGCCACTGGGCCCTTCTAAGCTTCTGCCACAAATCCTTCCATGCTACCCAGGCTTGTGGGACTCTCCTGCCACCATGCTATCTGGGCCCCCACTGCTTGGTTGGGGGGGAATGGTGCAGCCATGTATGGGGCACACTGAGGCCTCTCTTGCCCTACAAAAGAAAATATTATAGCTCTTCTAGCTCTGTTGGCGGGAGCTCTGGTAGCATAGTGGCTAAGGCACTTGACTGCTAACCAGAAGGCTGGTGGTTCAAACCCACCATCCACTCCCCGGAAGGAAAATTGGACAATCTACTTCCTTAGCAATACTGCCTCGGAAACCCAAGGAGGGGTTGCTATGAGTCGGGTCCAACTCGATGGCACATAACAACAACAGCAACAGTGCTGTTGGCAAGCCTCCACCCCAGAGGCATCTGGCTCTACCTTGCTGTCAGAAGACCCCTGCACAGGATCCTCTGAGATGATCCCTGTACAGGGCACACTCAGGTCGTTGACTTGTACAGACAAGTGTTCCATCTCTTTTGGTTCTGCCAGCAAGCTTCCTGACTAAAGGCATTCTGTTCTTGCTCCATGGGCCAGCATGCCTGCCACCACTCTCTCTCTCTTATGTCTTGTGTCATCCTCAGTTTTTATTATTTCTTCTGGATCTAGTAGGTTCTCAATGCAGGAAGCCTGGGTCTTTAGGACAAAGGATGCAGTCTGCTCCAGACTCTTGTTGATGGTAGTGAGGTCTCCAACTCCCCCCTGAACGTCTGTGGGATCAGTCCTTATATAAGTAAACTCCTTGTCAATTTCAAAGCATGATCCTCCCACCTGGACCATGAACTGGCCATTCCCCTCAGCAGACCACAAATAACTCAATTTGCATAGTAAGCTGAGCAATATTCTGCAAGATTATTACCCAGTCAGTTATTTGTGGATAGTTAGAAAACCATGGCTATGTTGTTGTTGTGCAGGGGTCTTCCTACAGTTGTTAAGTGTCTTTGAATGGGCTCCAACACATAGTTATCCTGTACACATAGCTACAGCAGAAGAAACACTGCCCCATCCTGCACCATCTTCACAATCCTTGCTATGCTTAAGTCCATCATTGCAGCCACTGTGTTCAGTCAATCCATCTTGCTGAGAGTGTTTCCCTTTATTGCTGACCCTCTGCCAAACACAATATCCTTCTCCAATGACAGCTCCCTTCTCACAACATGACCAAAGTAGGTGAGATGAAAGCTGGCCATTTTTGCTTCCAAGGAGCATTCTTGTTGTACTTCTTCCAAGACAGATTTGTTCATTCTTCTAGCAGTCCACAGTATTTTCAGTATTCTTTGCCAAGAACCCAACTCAAATGCATCAATTCTTCTTTGTCTTCCTTATTCATTGTCCAGCTTTCACATACATATGAAGCTATTGAGAATACTATGGTCAGGAGCACCTTAGTCTTCAAAGTGACATCTTTGCTCTTTAACACTTAAGAGATCTTTAGCCAAAGATTTGCCTAGTATAATATGACATCTGTTTTCCTGAAGCAGCAGCTTCCGTGGGCATTGATTGTAGATCCAAATAAAATGAAATCTCTGACAACTTCTCTCAATTTATCATGATATTGCTTATTGGTCCAGTTGTGAGGGTTTTTGTTTCTTTATGTTGAGACATAATTCATACTGAAAGCTGGAGTCTTTGATCTTCATCAGTAAGTGCATCAGCAAGTAAAGTTGTGCCTTCTGCATATCACAGCTTATTAAAGACTCTTCCTCCAATCCTGATGCCATGTTCTTCTTCAGAACCACCTTCTCAGATTATTTGCTTAGGCACACAGAATATGTATCATAAAAGACCATAACCCTGACACACAAGTTTCCTGATTTTAAATCATATACTAGCCCTTTGTTCTGTTTGAAAAACTGTCTCTTCATCTATATACAGGTTCCTTATGAGGACAATTAGGTGTTGTGGAAGGCCCATTCTTTGCAATGTTATCCATAATGTGTTATGATCCACACAATCAAATGCCTTTGCATAGTTGCAGTGTAGTAAATCACTTAGTATGGCTTTTCTAACCCATAAGTCATTGTAAACTCAGTGGTGGAATGAGCAACTGAGGGCTCCTGATTGTAAATGTTATCCACCTGGGTTATTTCTGTTGGGCATGGCAAAATACAATGTTCTGGGAGGTTCCCACTCTCTCTCACGTGCTTAGAGTTCTGATGCTATGATTGGCTAGTTTGGCCACTCTGCAGGGCTCAAAAAGAGGCCTCCTAGAGCCAGAACTCTCTCTGACTGCTGGTTGAGGAAGACATGCTGCTGAAAGAGACATGTGCTCTGGAAAGAGACATGCATTGCTGAGTGAGACACCGAGGGACCAGCACTGTTGGGAAAGAGACTGTGAGAGACTGTTGGCTGAGGGACAGTGGGCTGAGAGAGAGGCTGAACGTTTTTCTTGAACTCGAATTGTAGCCTGTGGTGCTTCCCTAATAAACCCCATAATCTGTGAGCTCTGTGTGGCCACTGCAGTGAATTAGCAAACCCAGGAGAGAGGTGGTGGGTGCTTTGGGAGGAACGGTTGGAGAAAGGGCTGGAGGGAGGCAGCATGTCTGGCCTGGCAGGAATAGGCCTTGGGTTATTGATGATGACTCTGTCTTCCTCTTGTGGGATTAGAGGAGGTTGGAACATGTGTCCTCCTTGCCCTTTTTGCAATAGTCAATAAAACGCAGGTATACGTTTTTCTGGTATTGCTTGCTTTCAGCCAAGATTCACCTAACATCAGCAATGATATATCTTCTGTAATCAGCTTGAATTTCTGGCAGTTCCCTTGCTATGTACTGGTGCAACCAAACCATTTTTGAATTATCTTCAGCAAAAATTTTACTTATGTGTGATGTTAATTATATTGTTTGATGATTTCTGCATTCTCTTGGATAACCTTTCTTTGGAATGGGCACAAATATAGCTGTCTTCCACTCTGTTGCTCTGGTAGCTGCTTTTAAAATTTCTTGGCATAAACAGGTGAGAGCCTCCAGTGTTGCATCTGTTTGTTGAAACATCTCAGTGGGTATTTTATCAATCCTAGGGACTTGTTTTTCTCCAATTCCTTCAGTGCAGTGTGGCTTTCCTCCTTCAATGCCATTGGTTCTTGGTCATATGCTACCTCCTGAAATAGTTGAGTATTGACCAATTCTCTCTGGACCAGTGACTTTTTGAATTTTTCTATCTTCTTTTGATGTTTCCTGCATCATTCAATATTTTGCCCATAGACTCTTTTAATATTGCAGCTCAAGGCTTGAATTTTTTCTTCACTTTGTTCAGTTTGAGAAATGCTGAGTGTGTTCTTCCCTTTTGTTTTTCTAATTTTAGTTCTTTTCACATTTTATTATAATACTTTGTCTTCTCAAGGCATCTTTGAAATCTTCTGTTCAGCTCTTTTATTTCATCATTTTTCCACTCTCTTTCACTACTCCCTATTTGAAAGGAAGTTTCAGAGGTTCTTCTGACAAACATTTTGGTCTTTTCTTCCTTTCCTTTCTTTTTAATGACCTTTTGCTTTCTTTATATATGATGTTTTTGATGTTATCCCATAATTTGTCTGGACTTCTGTCATTGGTGTTTAATATGTCAAATCAATTCTTTAAGTAGTCTCTAAATTCAGGAGTGCTATCATCATCATCTTCATAGTTTGGCTCTTGTGGACTTGTTTGAATTTTCTTCAGCTTCGGCTTGAACTTGTGTATGAGTAATTAATGGTCTGTTCCACAGTCAGCTCCTGGTCTGGTTCTGACTGATACTGAGTTTCTCCATTGCCTCCTTCCACAGATGTAGTTCTTTTGAGTCCTATATATCCTATCTGGTGAGGTCCATGTGTATAGTCCCCATTTATGTTATTAACAAAAGGTATTTTCAATGAATAAGTTGTTAATCTTGCAAAATTATATCCTGTGATCTCCAGCTTCATTTCTTTCACCAAGGCCATATTTTCCAACTACTGATGCTTCTCCTTTGTTTCAAACTTTCACATTCCAATTACCAGTAATTATCAATACATCTTGATTGCATATTTGGTCAATTTCAGACTGTGGAAGTTGATAAAAATCTTCAGTTTCTTCATCTTTGGTTTTTGTGGTTGGTGTGTAAATTTGAATAATAGTAGTATTAACTGTTCTTCCTTGTAGGAGTATGGTTTTTATCCTATCCCTTGCAGCATTGTACCTCAGGATAGATCTTAAATTCTATTCCTTTTCAATTTGTCATTTTCGGCATGGTAGATCACATTATTATCTGATTCAAAACGGCTAGTATCCACTCATTTCTGCTCATTAATTCCTAGGATATTGATCTTTATATATTTCATTTAATTTTTGAGTCAAAACTTCTTGATTCACACTTTGTACATTCCATATTCCAATTACTAATGAAACTTTGTAGCTGTTTCTTCTCATTCTGAGTTGTGCCCTATCAGCAAATGAAGGTCTCAAAAGCTTCACTCCATCCATGTCATTAAGGTCAACTCTACTTTGAGGAGGCAGTTCTTCCTCAATCATATTTTCAGTGCCTTCCAACCTGAGGGGCCTATACTTCTAACACAATATCAGATGATGTTTCACTGATACTCACAGTTTTCCAGTAAACTAACAACATGCAAGCCACCACACTATGACAAACTGACTGACAGACAAGTGGTTGACAATGGCTATAAACAACAACAACAAAATCTGCACCACATTTTGGCTCCTACTTTTCCCATGGAATCCTTAGGAGAAGGACCCAAAATGGAGTGAGATTTGATAGTTGAGGAAATTCTAAGTTTATGACATAATAAGAACTTGCACTCTGGAGGTAATGTTTTTTTGGTTAATGATAGATTTTTACCAAAGAAAAATGAACTGATAGAATCTCTGTATGATTCCATACAAGAATTCATGCTTGTCACAAGCTGCTGATTAGGATACTAGGAAATAGAGCAGCTCTGCAGTTCACAGACTTTCCTGGGCTGTATGGTTGAGTAGTGCCATCTAGTGGAGCTTTGAACAAACTGTTCATGGTCAGGAACCAGTAAAAGACCCATATTTTCTTTAACATAAAAAACAAAACAAAGAACTCTGTAATTATTTCATATATCTCTTACTTAGGATAAAACTAATTAGAAAAGACTTTCTGCATGACTGTAATGCCTTTCATTTCAAACTTGGAAGGAGTGAAAAGAGGAAATAGTGATCTTCAGCCCTGGCAACATTTTATCACTTAACAAATACTATTGAGTGACACCCAGCAGCAGGCCCTGGAGTGTAGTGCAGTGAGTAGAGGCAACACATAGCTTTCAGTGGATGACATGTGTACATTCATAACAATCATCTGTGCTCATTCTAACCTTGAGTTTATACAATTTTCTAGAACATTCAAAACATGTTTTTGATATATGAAGAAATTTCTCTTCAGTTCTTTCAGCCTGAAAAATGTTGGTCTTGTTTTCCGTTTTGGTTTTCTAAGTCCAGGTTTCTGCACATTTCATTATGATATTTTACCTTGTCTTCTTAAGCTGCTCTTTGAAATCTTCTGTTCAGCTCTTTTACTTCATCATTTCTTCTGTTAACTTTGTCTACTCTGGACTTAGAGTAAGTTTTGGAGGGTCCTAATATTCATTTTGGTCTTTTCCTTCTTTCCTGTCTTTTTAATGACCTCGTGCATAATATCCTTCACGTCATCCCAGAATTTTTCTGGTCTTCTATCATTAGTGTTCAGTATATCAAATCTTTTCTTGAGATGATACTTAAATTCAGGTGTGATGTATTCAAGGTCATACATTGGCTTTCATGTACTTGCTTTGATCACCTTCGGCTTCACTTTGAACTTGGATAGGAACAATTGGCTGTCCATTTGCAGTTGGCCTCTGGCTTTATCTTGACTGAAAATATTGAGTTTCTCCATTGTCACTTGCCACAGATGTAGCCAATCTGATTCCTGTGTAATTCATCTGGTGATATATATAGTAATTGTTTGTGTTGTTGAAAAAGAAAATATTTCTGATGAATAAGTCATTGGTCTTGCAGAATGCTATCACATAATCTCTGCATCTTGGAGAAGTAGCTGATTCTAGGATTAGATCAGGAAATACAGGTGGTCCTCAGCTTATGATATATTCAAGTTATGATGAACCGCATTTAACCACCATCCATTGGTTTTGTGAATCTTATCATTAGTAATATGTACTACATACAATGTTATATTGTATAATTGGCTAATGTTATCATTCTCAGATGCTCAGTTTTATGGTTTACAGATTCAGTATGCTCAATTTTATGATTTACTCTTCAAAACACTGCCTTGTAGCAGATTATGGCCTGGTCTACAATGAAGTTGATGTCTGTATAAATGTCAGGAACCATAACAATACTAAGTTGGGCAAAATGACAGTTGGACTACTGCTCAAATATTTCATTTAGAAGGATCAGCACACGGTTAGTCCCTATGAGGTAGAGATTCAAGATGTCTCTTAATGTTCACCTTTTCCAAACTGCTGTACCACTCTATTATCTCTAACATCAACTCTTTTTTTTTTTGCACATTTCATTATGATATTTTATCTTGTCTACTCAAGCTGCTCTTTGAAATCTTCTGTTCAGCTCTTTTACTTCATCATTTCTTCTGTTAACTTTGTCTGCTCTGGACTTAGAGTAAGTTTTGGAGTGTCTTCTAATATTCATTTTGGTCTTTTCTTTCTTTCCTGTCTTTCAGTACTGTCTGTCCCTCAGTACTCTCTTTCCCATCTTAGGGTTCTATATTTTGCTATAACATCTCACAGAACTCATAAACTGCCAAGAAAATGTCTCACATGGTTGAGGCTGGTAAGTCTCAAAACCATGGGTGAGGCATCAGTCTGGAGGATTCTCCTCACTCACATGGTTGCAGGGTGCATGGGTCAATGAACCCAAATCAGTAAGTCAGGTGGATGGCTGCTGTCTCAAGTTCCACAAACTGGAGATAAGATTATTTTAAACCAAATGCCAGATACAGAGCAAGAAAGCAAATTTTGCCAAAAGATTCATATATATTGAGTGCAGACCATGTCCTCAGGGAAACTAAGGGCAGTGGCTTAAGTCATACCCTCTAGTAAGGCAATGACTCAAGAACACCCCACCCTAATCCTGCCTCATTAACATTGTTCTGGTTACCTAATACCGCTCTGACAGGAATATATCATAAATGTGGATGGCTTGAACAAACAGGAATTTATTCTTATAATTTGGAGGCTTTAAATCTGAGTTCAAAGTGCCAGGCTCTAGTGGCTGGGTAAAAGCCCCTCAACCTTGGGGTCCAGCTCTGCCTCCTGCTCCTGGCTCACTGGAGCTAGAGGCATTTCTTCACTCAGACAGCTGCTGGATGCTGAGGTAGCCAAGCCCAAGTTGGCAAGTAAAAAGGCACAGTCCCGCTGTTATCAAACCACACAGCAGACCATTAACTTAACTCCATTTTAAGTCCCACGGTCAATAGAGCATGGCAGGCTGCTGAACCACGACATGGCTATATGCAGGGTCCAAGCGTGCCATAAATGTGCATGAATTGTTGAATGTAAATTTTTTTGAAAATTTGCACCCAAACCACACTAAACTTTGGGAGGGGGGAGATAAAGGAAAAAAAAAAAAAAAAGAAGAAGCTTAAGTCTTCCTATCAGTGGAAGACAAGTTGATGAAGAACTGGCCCCACTAAAAAAGAAAAAAAAAAGTGAACACCTAACAAATATCTGAACAGAACTCCTCAAAACTACCAAAGTCATCCAAAACAATGAAAATCTGAGAAACTATCAAAGCCAAGAGGAACCTAAAGAGGCATAACAACTAAATGTAATATTCTAGGATGGGATTCTAGAACATAAAAAAGACATTGGATAAAAATAAGGAAATTGGAATAACTTACAAATTTTAGTTAATGATAATTAGTATTGGTTCATTAATTGTAACAAATGTACTTTTTAATTTCTTCTTCTTTTTTTTTTTTATTGTGATTTGGGTGAAGATTTACAGAGCAAATTCACTTTCCATACAGCAGTTCACATACACTTTGTCTCATGACATTGACCACAGTTTACCA
>NW_006921821.1:4065627-4078612 GCF_000298275.1 Orycteropus afer afer
CAGGGATGTGTTCTGGGTCTGTATCCTGCTCCCTTGTTTCTACCACTTTATCCTGCTTCTTTGTGTGGACTATGATGGTCTGTTGTCTCTGAGGCATCATGGCATTGTTGTATTTAGATCTCTGTTAACTGTTTGTGAAGAGCAGTCAAGGGTGATTCAGGCTCTTCTTCGTGTTTTTTTTTTTTATCATTGGCCCATTGATGGAGAAGGAAGTAGTGGCTCTCACTCAGTAAGTGAAGTTACAGGAGATGTGGGTGTAATTGTGTCTTATGGGGACTTTTTTTGTCTCCCACTCAGTTAGACACAAATTACAATTGAATAACCCTCAAAAAACTAAAAGCACATGGACAAAAAACATACCGTGTAATCACACAGGAATAGTAGCCAAAACAAGAAAAAAGGGAAAAAGAAGAAGAAAAAGGAAGAAAACCTGCAATATTTGGGGATAGGGCACTAAGAGAAAAAAGTAGAGAAGGAGAATAATGAAGGAAAAAGAAATGGGAAAAATGCAAAAAAGAAAACAAGGAACAGGGTTAACCATAAAAAAAATGGGGTAAAAAACAAAAACCTTAAATTTAAAAAAAAGAAAAAAAAATTCATCCAGGAACAGAGAAAAGAAAAAATGCTGAAAACTAGGACCTGGTAGGGTATGATTAAGAATAAGAATAAAAAGGACAAAAACAATAATAATAGTTGTTTTAAAACAGACAAATGCCAGCAAACTAATCACCAGGAAATAAAGAAGCAAAAAAGAAAAAAATAATAATTATAAAAGAGGGGGAAAAAAATCGCTGGAGGACTAGGCAGGGCACCCAGGCTCTGTCTGAGCACACAGACTGTGATGGAGTTCCTGTGGGCCCTGAAGGTAGGTGGGAGTGGGGGATGGCCACACCTCTGTTCACCAAGCAGGTGTGGGGTATAAGAGTAACAAGAGGAATGTCATACCTTTTCAGTCTTGCAGGGTCCAGAGTGTCCTTGCAGTTGCTGGAAAGCACAACATATTCTTAATCCCCAGGAGTCTGCAAAAGTGCTGTCTCTTTAAATATCCAAAATAGTCAAGATGCTTTTAAACCTTTAAAATGGTGGCACTCTCTGGACCGGCAAAAGTCCACAACTCAGCCGACCTTTCTCTTCACCTTTTCCATTTATTCCCCAGCCACCATGCACAGTCCTCTGTGCAGTCCCTGACTAGCAGGGCTGATTTTTTCGTTAATTCTTAGGTCCTACCACCACTCGGGAATCTCCAAGCTGTCTGTGCCATCAGGATTGCTCAGGATTGCTGCCAGACCACAGCTCTGTATGTCTCCTTTTTAGGTATTTTCACCAAATTCTTCTGTTAGTTGGGGTTTAGTCCACTTCTGTATCCTTCCCTTCAAGGCTCAGGGGCCCAGGATTATCTTCTGTGTCTGTGTTAATTGGTTTCCCTTTTCTTTGTCAAAGAGGTTCTGTGCAGTCTTTCTGCCTAGTCTGCCATCTTGCTACTCTCCCAAATGTACTTTTTCTAATGTAAGATATTAATAATAGTGGAAATTAGGCATGGGGCATGTGGGACCTCTGTACTAAAAATCAATAATAGTCCATTGCTTATGAGATTTATAAAATATGTAAAAGAAAGATACATTACACCAATGCCATAAAAATTGAGAGGAAGTATTTTAATGGCCATGTATTTTTGAGGAAGTTGTAAATTATGAGAAAAGATAATTACAGACGAATATGTCTCATAAACATATAGGGTTATAAAGGTGAATTGACCTTTGAAAATAAATCAATACAATTTGCTACATTAATATAATTAAGAAAGCCCATATGATATTCTCAATAGATGCACAAAACAATTCACTAAAATTCATAACTTCTGCATGATAAAAAATTGCAGCAAATATAAGTTAACTTCTTTAATGAAATAAAGGATATCTACAATGAATTTAGCCAAAGTAGCCTTCTGGTGTACTTTTCTAATATCTTGTTCTACTTCTATGGCATTTATCCAGGGACAGCAGGAAGTATTAGCAATGGCATGTAACTGATGTAATTATATATATATATAAATATATATATATATATATAAATTTCATTATTTCTCTTGATTTTGGAAATAAGACAATGATAACCTTGTTACTGCTTAATTTAGTATTTTATTCCCAGTTTTAGCAATAAGTTCTGAAAAATAAATAAAGCTATATTTGTTTTTAAGTAACATGATTTGTGTACAGAGAAACCCAGAAGAATCCTTAAACCACAAATTAATGTCATGTTAGCAATATCTCTGAAATAAGATCAATATATGGATATTAATTTTAATTACTAGCAAAAACAATTGGAAAATGAAAGTGAAAAGCCAGTATCATTTATAACAGGATCAAAAATTAAATACCTAGCAATAAATCCAGCAATAATATTGAAGGACTCTACACTGAAAAGTACAAATATTGCCATTCAAAATTAAATGAGACTTAAATGGAGAGATATAACATGTTTATGAATTGAAAGATTCAATACTGTTAAAATGTCAATTTTCACCAAATAGATCTATAGACTTACTGCAGTTTTTCTGGAAGTTGACAGCTTTTTCTAAAATTTGTGTGGAAATGCAAAGGACCTAGAATAAGCAAGAAAAGAAGTTAAAGACGTACACTACCAGACTTCAAGAATTATTATAAAGTTAATATATTAAGGTGAGATGTTGGGACAAATATGATCAAACTGATCAATGGAGCTGATGAAAACAAAGCAGAGTTTCTGTAAAATAAGAGTTTTATTTAAATTAAAAGATTTGTAAATCAAGAAACATCAAAATGAATGTTCAAAATGACTTTCCAAAGAACAGAGCATGAGTGTATGTCTTTTATCAGAACTTTGTACAGGGTGAGGAAAGAGTATGGGGGTACAACGAAATAGGAGTTGACATTCAACATGCTTTCTAAGACTCATTTGTCAAGAATTTCTATTGGCTGGAGTACTTACCCTGAGCCACAGTTTCTGGCTATCCAGAGTTGGTTGCTGCATCAATCTAGATGGGCCACCACAGAATGTTGTTAAACACGTTACTTTGGTCAAGAGTGTAGTCATGAGTCATGTACTCTTAAAAAAAAAAAAAAAAAGGCTGAAGCAGGCGTCTAGAACAAAATAGAGTTTTATTCAGACTAGTGTCAATCATTTTAGTTATATCAAGCACCTCAGATTTAGATCCTTCTTTCATACTTCTCCCTTATGATCATGAATCTCCACAGAGATTTCTTGATCAGCACAGTAACAGTGTTCTCTTCTGCATAGAATTCTCCTTGGATTGATCTTTTTATAAGTTGGATCTTTTATTTTTTGACCATGCCATAGCTCAAACACTCTGCTTCTGTGATCCACAGTTGTGACATGTGTGGAGCAAGGCCACACTTGGAGGAATCACTTAATATTCATAAATGTTAACCCAAGGTGTGAGGTCAGTGTCCCTTAAGAATTTAGTTTCTTCAAGGTATATAACCCCTACATAGCCCTGGGAACTACAGTTTGGTTACAAGCATTAAACAGGCATTTCCTACAACATTTAATAAAATCTAAAATAATTATTATATCAATCAAAAAGATTAACCCTATTTGTAGCAGAGTGCAACCAGAAATCAGTGCCATCAGGTAACTAACTAAAGATATCTAAGTTCAGCACAGGAGGTAATGAATGTAGCCAAAGTAGCCTTCTGGTGTACTTCTCCAATATCTTGTTCTACTTCTGTGGCATTTATCCAGGGACAGCAGGAGATATTAACAATGGCATAAACTCCTCCTTACTGAGTTAAAATGAAATCAAGAACTATTGTATTATCTAATACAATTTGGCAAAAAAATTCTAAAGATTTCTGTTGGACTGACACTCTATCTGCAATATCATCAGCAAGTTGAGCCACTATAGGAGGTCAATTGCTAATAGATTTTTCAAACTGAGGAACATCGTAGTTAGGTAGAAGTCCTTGGAGGAATAACCATCCCATCTCAGGTTTTTTGGTTATTGTCTTGTTTTGTAGCATAAAGTCTTTCTTATTCTGAATAAAGATCTTTAAATCACTAGGCCAGTGTATACTTTCATTGTAGGGGTGCACAACTAAAGGAACTCTTAAAAGACATAAGCTGCATTGACTGTAGTATTCCAGGTTTTTAAGCAGGGTGATGAAATTTGTCACTTGGATTCATTTCCTTTCTTGTGAGATAATTTGATCTCCACCAAAAACACATACCATAAGAAGGACAGATCATGTTATTTCTGATTTAATTATTTGGAAAGGGATTGGTTTGATTGGCTTGCTCAAACCAATTTTTGTTAAAAAGTTGTTACACATGGACAGTTGTCCCATTCTTAGTACATTACAGAGTCTAATACAGAGAGAAGACAAGCTGAGTAAATATGTCTTATTTCCCTTTCAGTGATCTGAAAGTTTCATTACCTGAACCAATAAATTCATAAAATATTTAGGGGGATCTATGTGTTGGACTGGAAAGTGATTTTGGCAACTATGATAAGGAAAGGTTTCTTTTGCCCTATAGCAATTCTGCATTCTTTCTACTATTTGGATTAGATTAAAGCATGGTACCTGTGACTGGGCCAACAATGCAGGGGGAAGCCACAGTCTAACACTTATAGCTCATTTTAAAAGTAATTTTGAAGTTAATGGTAGCAACAGACACTAGATGTAATTTAATATAGGAGATGCTAATGTATCTAATTTTCATGCCCAGATCATGGAAGTGGATGACAGATGCAACATTCAATGAAATTGCTGGCACTACCTACAAATTGGGCTAATTTAACAAACACATTTTCTCTCTAAGAATTTGAAGAAATTATTAAGAATAGAAGAATAAGGCTTACATGGACTTTCATGTTGAAAAAAAACTTCCAGGAAACATGACTGCAGGTATATAATAAGGCTAATAACATAAGGATAGCTACAGCCACTAGGCACAGATCACAAATTCAGCAATATGTATGAGATCTTGTTCTGTGATCTTGGAGCTAGCTACCTGCTTCTGTGGTTGTCTGTTTCTGGGCAACCTCAGCCTATGTGAAGTTTGAGATTATTGTTGGCAAATCTGTTTAATGATTGAGAGGTGCACATTTAAATTAACTCATGTATCCATGGAATGATGTTGAATTTGTCTGTGTTGATTGGTCAGCAACATCTGAATTGGTCCTTTCCATCAGATTTTTGAGGTTTTGGAGCTGAAACTCTTCTAGTAGACTACGTCTTCAGGTTACAGGCTGGTCATAGAAGTCAGGAGCCTCAAGATATTTGTCCATGAAAGATTGTTCTACCTGTGAGATACAAGCTTGAGAATAGGCCATCAGTTATTTTCAATACTTAAGGATATCTGCATCACCAAAGAAACGAATCAATGTAAGTAAGCAATGTAACACAAAAGCATAGTTCTTCCAGTGACTATTTCATGTGGAGATAGCTAGTGTTTACCAAATGCAGCAGATCTAAAATTTAATAACACCAAAGGAAGTAATTTAGGCAATGACAGCTCTAGATGCTCAATTAATTTGGATGGCTACTGTTCAATAATTTCACTGACAAGGTTTAATCCAGAAGAGTGGGGATGATAAAAAGTATGTCAAAATTGAGTGATTGGAAACATTTAGTGAATTTCTGTTCTGGTTACCTAGTGCTGCTCTGACAAGAAATATACCGCAAATGGGATGGCCTTAACAAACAGGAGTTTATTCTTACAATTTGGAGGCTTTGAGTCCAAGTTCAAAGTGCCAGGCTCTAGGAGCTGGGTGAAAGCCCCTCAACCTTGGGATCCAGCTTTGCCTCCTGCTCCCGGCCCACTGGAGCTAGAGGCATTTCTTCACTCAGACAGCTGCTGGCTGCTGAGGCTGAGAAGCCCCAAGGTTAACAAGTAAAAAGGCACAGTCCCGATGTTACCAAACCACATGGCAGGCCATTAACTTAAGTCCATTGTAAGTCCCAAGGTTGGCAGAGCACAGCAGGCTGCTCAACAAAGACACGGCTACATGCAGGGTATGGGCTAGAGACCATTCCCAGGGCTTCTTCTTAAATACAGGAAGCAGACCACATTCCTAGATACTTGTCATTGTTTAGTGGCCAATACATAAAGTGGAATTCACATGTTAAGGGCAGAGACTTCATTTGACTCATGTATAGGTAGGTATAGAATGAACACATAAATTTGCAGCAGCTCTAGCATCATGATCTGCTAAACCTTTTTCTTTAACCTCAGTAGAGTTTACTAATATATTTATATAAGTCGAAAGAAAACCACACCAAACTCACAGCTGTTGAGTTGGATCCGATTCATAGCTATACGTCCTTGGGTTTCTGAGGCAGTGTCACTATGGAAGTAGATTGCCCAACTTTCCTTCCAAGGAGTGGCTGGTTGGTTTGAACCACCAGCCTTCTGGTTAGCAGTCAAATGTATCCAGTTTGGTAAGAAGCATTATTTAGTCCTTAAATAAGACCTATCAGTAAATAAAATAAGATTTGGATTATGTAATGGAACATATTTATGATCAGCCCTAGGAACTAAGAGTTGTTCAATCAAATTTAGGCAACTGTGGTCAGGAGTTCCATCATCAGGCAAAGGTAAATGTAGCATGAGTAAGCAGTCTGCTGCAAGACAGATGAATGTGAAGAGGAATTTTATGAGAAGTGAGTCAGCTGAAAGAGAGATGCTAAGTGAGAGCAGAATTTAATAAGGATTCTGTTGAATGTGAGACAAGCATATCTAAATCACTTCCTATAGCAATGTCAGCAGTGGCTTCAACCAGTTTGAAAGATATGTCAGTCTCCTTTCTTAAAGATTTTCAGTCTTGGAAACCCTATAAGGCAGTTTTAATCTGTCCTATGGGTGCTCTGGTAGCATAGTGCCTAAGGCACTTGACTGTTAATCAGAAGACTGGCAGTTCAAACCCACCAACCACGCCTCAGAAGGAATGTTGGGTGATCTACTTCCAACGTGATACCACCTCAGGTCTGACTTAATGGCACATAACAACAATAACAATAATCTTTCCTATCGTTTTTGTTGTTGTTATGTACCGTTGAGTTGGACCTGACTCATAGCGACCCCTCCTTGGGTTTCTGAGGCAGTATCACTATGGAAGTAGATTGCCCTATCTTCTTTCCGAGGAGAAGCTAGTGGATTTGAACCACCAGCCTTCTGGTTAGCAGTCAAGTGCCTTAGGCACTACACTACCAGACCTCCCATAGAGTCACTATAATACCAATTATTTTTTGGGGGGGAAAAAGAACTGTCATCTTTTGTCTATGAAAAATAGCCTAAGCAATTAAGGTGCCCTTTCTTTTCTAAAACATCCAGGCCATATTCAAACATATATAAATGAGTTGAGCACACCCAACTCATAACCTTGGCAACAAGCCTCAAAAAGTGAGGGGGCATGATGAAGCCTCCACTACCCCATACTCTGATGCCTGATATTTGTCCATGTAGTGTAGCTTTGAAGTGTGAAAATAGCTGAAAGAGAGACCTCGTGGTTCCTCCTCTATGGTACTAAGTAGGAGTTTGTGTAATCTAAGTGTCCAACACTCTTATCTAAACCTACCTGGTCAAGGAGGACTGGCAGAAGGTAGGTTTCCATTTGAGTCCTTAACCTGTGATACTGGGTAGAGACTGGTATGGAAGAGTTTTCTACATTCACTGGAAGAGCTTCCATAGGCCAGGAGGCACCTTTGTGTCATGTAATCTGTCCTTCTTAGTCCCTCTTCTACAGTGCCAAACGGGGTCTGCATAGAAGTTTTTTTGTCTCTACATGGCCAGAATTTGAGACAGGGGGGCTGCTTGTCTGTTATATGATGTCTGTTTCTTTTTTAAGTATTAAAAACATGTACTCAGGCTCTGAGTGGAAGGACGTGATAGTCATGGAGGAATCACCCTTAGTGATTGATGCCTTATTTATAATGGACTACTTGCTATTAGGTATCTGGGACCACTTGTAAGCACCATGCAACTTTTGCATGTTGTCCCACAGTACGTCTATATCTATATCTATATCTGTATCTATATCTATATCTATATCTACATCTACATCTATATCTATATCTATGTTGTTGTTGTTGTTTGCCGTCGAGTTGGGCCCGACTCATAGCAACCCCTCCTTGGGTTTCCGATGGAGTATCACTACGGAAGTAGGATTGCCCAACCTTCCTTCTGAGGAGTGGCTGGTGGGTTTGAACTGCCAGCCTTCTGGTGAGCAGTCAAGTGCCTTAGGCACTATGCTACCAGAGCTCCTATCTATATCTATATCTATATCTATATCTATATCTATGTTGTTGTTATGTGCTGTTGAGTTGGACCCGACCCATAGTGACCCCTCCTTGGGTTTCCGAGGCAGTATCTCTACGGAAGTAGATACCCTATCTTCCTTCCGAGCAGTGGCTAGTGGAGTTGAACCGCCAGCCTTCTGGTTAGCAGTCAGGTGCCTTAGGCACTATGCTACCAGAGCTCCTATATCTATATCTATATCTATATCTATATCTATATCTACATCTACATCTACATCTCTATCTATATCTATCTATCTGTCCATCCATCCATCTAATCTACCTACTTGCAGAGGACATAAATATAAATATGTCCTATAAATCTATAAGTAAAAGACAAAATGTAAGTAGAAATATCTCCCATAAGTCAATAAGTAAAAGACAAAATAAAGGAGAATATGTAAATGGCCAATTCAAATGAAAAAGTACTGTCCATGATTAATCATCAGGGAAATGCAAACTGAACCACAGTGTGATATTTTTACATACCCAGGCTAAAATTAAAAAGTCTGAGAATTGAATTTACAAAATGGAGTCTCACCAGTGAGCAGCAAGTTATTTCTCTCTGGCATCTAAGGGCTTGAAAAACTAGGTACAACAGTTTGAATTAGGAATTTTGGTGCTCTGAACAGCTCACTGAATCAGAGTGCATCAAACACAGAAGAGCAGAATTAGAGGAAAGTCACAGGGAGATTATTTAAGAAAGAGTTACCTGACAAAGGACAGACGGGCACCCAAGAGAGGCCATTGGAAACTTCCCTGGGGCAGTCACTGACTGCTGAGTAAAGGTGGCCACCTGAGATTCTCGAGTGAAGAAGGAAGATACCTTATAGCAGCATACCAGCAATCACTCCAATATTTCAGTAGGCAGTGACAGGGACTTGCCCCCAGCAGCTGATTTTGTCAGTAATTTGGGTCATCTGGGTGCGGGCAGACATGGGCACCACCACTGAGATTCAAGCGGAGAACTCACTCTTGCACCAGGAAGGCAAGCTCCCTCCCCTCCCAGTGGGTCACAGAGTGGGCTTGGATCAGACTGGGAGACACCGTGATTTCTTTGTCATGGATTTTGGGACTATAGGTCACTAGCAGATACTCCCCCGACTCCAACACAGCTGAAATTGCACACATCTTTGGCGACACAGGTGGGCGGTATCACAGACAAACTCCAGAGCCGGCCATTAGTGGTCTGGCAGGATTGCACCAGTGCTGCGGGCAGACAGGGCAAGGAGAGCAAAGAAACTGCAGTTGAGTGTGGTGCTGGAAATTTTACCTTGGAGCTGTTCTTTGGGGCAGTGGGGCTGCGGATGTGGGGTCTGTAACTGTGCCTAAAATTGGCGGAAAGTTGTGATACCCTAACAATAGAAAACTTTCCTGAGGCTGAGCCGTGGTCTTGTAAATAAATACATCATCCATAATAGCCTGCTCAAAGCCCTAGAAACTGACCTTAGCAACACCAAGCTTTCCTTCTTCTGCTCCCACCTTCTCCACCAGTAACTTCACTCATTCAATAGAAGAAACCATAATCATCCAATTACCATAAAACCTCCTGCTTCAAACTCTAAACCCTCTTTACGACAAACAGAAACATATATCCACACTTCACACAGTGATTTCACCATCACAAAGAAAACAGCAGAGCGACCCAACACACCTGAATCAATAATAAAATAAAACACACCAGTTTCACCTTTGCAAAATATTAAACCATGAAACTAAGACAAAACAAATCAACACATAACCAGCAGCGAGAGCCAACCTAACAGACAGCGCTCTACCATATTCCAGGGTCATCTTTTCAGTAACCCAAAGAACTCTCCGAAACTGCACTGCACAACTGAAAAAGTCCTAGTTTACAACTTTTTTTTTTTCTCTTGTAGTTAACCCTGTTCCTTGTTTTTTTGTTTTTGTTTTTGTTTTTTTTTGTTTTCTTTCTTCATTATTCTCCTTTTCTATCTTTTTTTTGTCTTAGTGACCTATCCCTAGATATTGCAGATTTACCTGTTTTCTTCTTCTTTTCTCCACTTTTTCTTTTTTTGGGTTACTGTTCATGTGTAACTCCATGGTGTATATTTTGTGCATGTGCTTTTAGTTTTTTTCATGGTTATTCAATTGTGATTTTTGCCTAACTGAGTGGGAGACAGCAACAATTCCCATAAGATACAAGTACACCCACACCTACTGCAACTTCACTGACTGAGCAAGAGCCAGCACCTCCTTCTCCACCAACAGGCCAATGATAAAACACGAAGAAGAGCCTGAATCACACTTGGTTGCTCTTCACAAACAATTAACAGAGATCTTACTTAATACAATACGACAATGCCTCAGAGGCAACAGACAATCACAGTCCACACAAAGAAGCAAGATAAAGTGGTAGAAACAAGGGAGCAGGATACAGACCCAGAACACATCCCTGAGGAAGAAGCAGCATTGGAACTCTCTGATAAGGAATTCAAAAGAATTATATTTAGGTATATTCAAAGGATTGAGAGACAGACCAAAGAAAACACAGAAAAAACCTTAGAAGAATTTTGGAAGAAAATACAAGAACAAAATGACAAAATAAAGGAAAATTAGAAATGATTCTAAATCTACAGATAGAAATCCAGAAGATTAATACTAAATTGTTAGAACTAGATAACACTTTGGAAGGGCAAAGGGGTAGAACTGATGCAAGGGAAGACAGAATTAATGAGATTGAAGACAAATACCTGAATACTTCCTTGGAAAGGGAGCAGTCAGAAAAAAAAAAAAATCAAAACAAAATTAAGAAAGTCTAAGGTTCATGTGGGATACCATCAAAAGAAATAATCTATGTGTCATTGGAATTCCAAAACAGGAAGAGAAAAATAAAAACACTGAGAAAATCATCGAAGATTTGCTGGAGGAGAACTTCCCTGATATGATAAAAGAGGAGAACATATCCATTCAGGAAGTCCAATGAACCCCAAATAGGATAGACCCCAGAAGAAAATCACCAAGACATATCATCATCAAACTCACCAAAACCAAAGACAAAGACAGAATCTTGAGAGCAGCACAGGAAAAACAAAAAGTTACATACAAGGGACAGCCAGTAAGAATAAGCTCTGATTTCTCAGCAGAGACCATGCAAGCGAAAAGGCAATGAGATGGTATATATAAAACCCTGAAAGAGAAAAATTTTCTACCAAGAATTATATACCTGGCAAATTGTCCCTCAAATATGATGGTGAAATTAGGAGATTTCCAGATAAGCAGAAACTAAGGGAATTTGTTAAAACCAGACCAACAAGAGATGCTAAAGGGAGTCCTTTGAACAGAGAACCAAAAGTGTCAAATAACAAATGACCATTAATACACAAGATGACATATCGCAGAAAGCACAGCTATGGACATATCCAAAGGAAAATGAGCTTACAAGGCTGTAACAAGGAACCACAGACATCAATTGGCAAGTGAGGATAACTACAAGCCAAAAAGGGAGAAAAGACTGTGTAGTTACAGAACTTCTAAATGGTGAGGAAGTTAAGAGGGTTGCAAGACAAAATGGACTGTTCCAAACTCAGGGATAAAATTATAAATCATAGGGTAATCTCAAAGAAAAATGATAAACCTTCATATCACAATAAAAAAGAGGACAAGCACAAATATTCAGCAAATACTAAAACAACAGCAACAAGGGAAATGATAACAGGATTCATAAACCTAATGAGTTCAGCACAGAAAATAATATGGAACAAAAAAACTAGGGACACCACGAAAAAAACATAACAAAATGACAACAACCAAATCATACTTGTCAATAATTACATTGAATGTTAATGGATTAAATGCACCACTCAAGAGACAGAGAGTTACAGACTGGATAAGAAAACAAAACCCATCAATATGCTACCTACAAGAGACACACCTTAGAGATAAAGACAAAAATAGACTAAAAATTAAAGGTTGGAAAAGATATATCAAGCAAATGGCAACTGTAAGAGAGCAGGAGTGGCAATATTAATTTCTGATCAAATTGACCTTAAAACAAAAACCACCATACAACACAAGGAAGGACATTATATAATGATTAAAGGATCAATTGAACATGAAGATATATCCAAAATAAATATCTATGGAGTCAATGAAAGGGCCCCAAAATACATAAATCAGAATTTAAAAGAGTTGAAAAGCCAAATAGATGACTCCACAGTCATAGTGGGAGATATTAATACACCACTTTCTTTGAAAGATAGAACAAATAGAAAGAAACTCAATAAACATGCAGAAGTGCTAAATAATACACTCCACCAACTTGCCTTGTAGACATCTACAGAGCACTTCACCCAACAATAGCACAATATACATTCTTCTCCAGTGCAAATGGAACTTTTTCCATGATAGACCACATGTTAGGCCATAAAGCAAGCCTTAATAAATTTAAAAACATTGAAATACTGCAAAGCACATTCTCAGATCATAAAACTATCAAATTGGAAATCAACAATTGGAAGAGCAACAGAAAAAGAGTAAACACATGGAAACTGAACAACACCCTCCTTGAGAAAGACTGGGTAAGAGACGAAATCAAAATTAAAATTCAAAAGTTCCTTGAATCAAATGAGAATAAAACACAACATACCAAAATCTTTGGGACACAGCAAAAGCAGTGATCAGACGCCAATTTATAGCAATAAATGCACACATCAAAAAAGAAGAAAGAG
>NW_006921821.1:4091628-4112563 GCF_000298275.1 Orycteropus afer afer
CCAGGGACACAAAGACCTGTACAAAGAAAACTATAAAAAGCTACTTCAAGAAACCATAAGACATCTACATAAATGGAAGAACATCCCATGGACGTAGATAGTAAGATTGACCATTGTAAAATGTCAATTCTACCCAAAGCAATCTATACATTCAATGCAATCCCAGTCCAGATCTCATCAACATTCTTTAGAGGTATGGAAAAACCAATCACTAACTTTATATGGAAAGGAAAGAGACCTCGGATAAGCAAAGTACTACTGGAGAAGAAGAACAAAGTAGGAGGTCTCACACTGCTGGATCTCAAAACCTACTATATAGCCACAGTAGTCAAAACTGCCTGGTATTGGTTTAATGCCAGATACATAGACCTATGGAATAGAATTGAGAACCCAGAAATAGATTCATTGACCTATAGTCAACTGATCTTTGACAAAGGGCCAAAATGCACTAAATGGGGAAGACAATATTTAATAAATGGTGCTGGCAAAACTTGAGATCTATTTGCAGAAAAATGAAACAAGATTTATACCTCACACCATACACAAAAACAAACTCCAGATGGATCAGAGACTTAAATGTGAAACCCAAAATTATAGAGTTCCTCAAAGAAAAACTAGGGGCAAATTTAGGGGCCCTAATATATGGCATAAATAGACTCTCAAGCATAATTCAAAATGCACCAACAGCAGAAGAGAAAGCAGATGATTGGGACTTTCTAAAGATTAAATTTTTTTGTGCTTCCAAAGACTTCTCCAAAAGAGTCAAAAAAGAACCTACAGATTGGGAAAAAATATTTGGTAATGACATATCTGACAAGGGACTTATCTGTAGAATTTATAGAAAACTCTAACACCTCAATAACAAAAAGACAAACAATCCAATTAAAAAATGGGCAGAAGACATGAATAGACACTTCACCAAAGACGATATTCATGCCACCAACAAACATATGAAGAAATGCTCACAATCATTAGCTATTAGAGAGATGCAAATCAAAACAACAATGAGATATCATCTTACTCCAGCACTAGTAGCAAAGTTCAACAAGACAGAAAATAACAAATGCTGGTGAGGTTGTGGAGAGATTGGGACTCTCATACACTGCTGGTGGGACTATAAAATGGTACACCCATTGTGGAAAGCAGTATGGCAATTCCTTCAAAAGTTGGAACTAGAAATACCATTACTATTCCATTAGTAGGTATATATCCTAAAGAAGTGAGAGCCATGACAAGAACAGACATATGCACACCCATGTTCATTGGGGCACTATTTACAATAGCCAAAAAATGGAAACAACCTAGGTATCCATCAACTGAGGAATGGATATCCAAACTATGATACATATACACAATGGAATATTATGCAACGCTAATGAATAATGTAGAATCTGCAAAACACCGCATAACATGGATGAACTTGGAGGAAATAAGTCAATCACAAAAGGACAAATATTGTATTAGTCCGTTATTGTAATAGTTAAAAAATGTTTATCTGTGGAAGGTCATTTTCTTTGTTGGTTACCAGAGGGTAAAGAACATTGTTAGATAAATAGAGATAAGTTTTGATTTGTGTGAAGAGAAGGACAATGTACCAAATGTGAGTGATCAATATAGTGGCATTGAGGAAGAGAAAGACATAGAGATGTACGTGGGACGTACAGACAACAAAGATAAACCCTTCTGCGCATATAGTACGGTGTGGTCAGTGAAGGCAAACATGGGTGTATGGGTGGATAGATGGGTGGACAGGCTGAAATATTAGTTATGCATATGAAGTGGAGAGTGAACCCAAGAACATGTACAGTGTTGGCAGACACTACCAATAACTTTATGTGTATGATCTGAATTCCCAGGAGTTTAATGGGGCTGACAAGGGGCAAAGTTGTAGTCACTGCTTGGTCACAGCCAGCTACCCAGAGGGACCGAGTAGTGGGACCTGTGCGCTTGGGACCATAGTCGCAGAGCACATCAAGTTCAATTGACATAACATACTACACAAAACATTGTTCCACCTCCTACTGTGGCGAGTAGCAATTGAGATCTTAAAAGCTTTCAAGCTGCTATCTAGATGCAACGATGAGTCTCTCCTCGCCCAGAGCCAAAAAGAATGAAGAAAACCAAAAATTCATGGAAAGAATTAGCCCTAGTGACTGGTACACCATCTGATCTACAGCCTATATGACTATGAGACCAGAAGAACTAGATGGTGCTCGGCTACTATTGTCAATCACTTGGAAGAGGATCTTTGTAGGAGATCCTGGATAGACAGGGAAAACAATGTAGAACAAAACTCACAATCATTTGGGAAAAAAAGCAGGGAACAGGTTTTCTGGCCCGATGGAGCCTGGTGGACCACTGAGACTATGGCCCCTAGCTGCCCTTCAGGTCTGGAATTGAACACACACCTGTGGCTTCCAGATAAACAATAGACAGGCATATGAGTTGAACATTTACCTGAGGTAGATACACTCCTTGGAGAGAACAAGCATGAGAGACAGAAGGGCTGCTTATGCACAGTGACATAGCTCAGGGGGTAGGAGTGCATGGAAGGATGGACACAGGGAAGAGAAAACTATCAGGAGGAAGTGGGAGGGGAGATGTTGCATTGTGGTAAATTGTGGTCAATGTCATGAGACAAAGTGTATGTGAACTGCTGTATGGAAAGTGTATTTGCTCTGTAAATTTTCACCCAAATCACAATAAAAAGAAAAAAAAAAGTCTGAGAATTCCAAATATTACTGAAAATGTGGAGGAATGGGAACTCCCTTACATAAATGGTAGAACACAAACTTACCTCCTATGTTTAAACATAGACATACTCTAAGACTTAGAAATTCCACTCCTAGGTATATACCAAAGAAAATTGAAAGAATATATCCACAAAAAAATATATGTTAGAATATTCATAGTAGCTGTATTCATATACTGAAAATAGACTATCAACAAAGAATGGACAATAAATAAATTTCAGAGTCACACAATGGAAGATCAATCTACAATAAAGAACAAGTTATGTATACACTTAGGTGTATCACAGACTATTTTCAGTAAAAAAAGTAAGAATCAAAGAATATTTAACTATATAGTTTTGTTTGTATAAATTAAGACAATTTTTTTTAAAATGGTGATTGTTGTTGTTAGGTGCTGTCAAGTCATTTCCTACTTATAGCGACCCCATGCACAGCAGAATGAAACACTGCCCAATCCCACGCCAGCTCCATGATACCTACTATACTTGAGCCCATCATCACAGCCACTGTGTCAATCCATCTCATTGAAGGCAATCCCCTCTTTTGTCGACCCTCCACCCTACCAAGCATGACATCCTTCTCCAGGGAATGGTCCCTCTGACAACATGACCAAAGTAGGTGAGACGAAGTCTGGCCATTCTCGTTTCCAAGGAGCATTTCACGTGCACTTCTTCCAGGACATATCTGTTAGTTCTTTTAGCAGTCCATGGTACTTTCAGCATTCTTCACCAGCACCACAACTCAAAAGCATCAACTCTTCTTCGGTCTTCCTTATTAAAAAAAAAAAAAATAGTGATAGAAATCAGAATAGTGGTTAAAACTCTGTGTGTGTGTGGGGGGGTGGGTTCTTGATTGGAAAAAGGTACTGAGAACTTCTGGTGTACTGTAATGTTTTATGTCTTAATTGGGTTATAGTTACACAGCTCTATAAATATGTAAAAATAGTTGAGTATACAGTTAAGATTAGTGTTCTATACTTATTTTAGTATATATACTTTATATTTCATTATTTATGTGCTTTAAAAGATCTCCAGTTTTTTTCCCCTCATCATCTTCAAATAACACATGGTCCAGAGATTAAGAGAGGGAAATTTCACCACATCCTCAAAGAACAATATATTCTCTATTATTTAAAATATTTTGGAGTAGAGAAAAGAAGGACAGCATCAAATGTGTTTTAAGAAGCCAATACACATGATTCCATAACTTAAAAACAATTGCCCAATATAACTAAAGACAATTACATTTATAAATATCAAAACAAAAGATGTTAAATAAAATATGTCATTCTTCACTTATTGACTATCTCATTATCCAATATTTTGCATTTATGATAACTTTGAATAAATTTTCAGATGGAAAGTCCAGTGATCTGGACCCCATACAAAGCTGAGGCAGGGATTGGGGCATCCTCCATGAGCCACCTTGAACAATATACCAGAGGTTCCAACAACAAGCAGGCCATGTGCATAACAGCGGGCAACCAGCTGCAGGATGGATTCTCCTGTTCAACTGTGATGTCTCCTTCCAAGGATAGGCCAGGTGAAGGCCCAAAGGTGCCAGGGAAGTCAGTGGAGGGAGGTGGGTAGAGGAGAGAGGGAAGGGGGCCATGCAGGATGGTGAATGAGGAGGATCCCTGCTCAGGGTGGATGATGGGAGGCAGGAGAGCACGGTCTTCACCAAGGGTGGGCCGGAGGAGTTTATGGTGTAACAACAGACCACCACTTCTCTCAATCCCCACAAGCTCAAGTAGTGGTAAAGAAAGTAAGGTGAGGAAGGGAGGCCTGCTATACCATGTGCATCCAAAGATGGGCTGGGGCATCTAATGAATGAGGAGCCATGGGGCGGGGGGTGGGGGGGTTGATATTCACCAGTGAAGAAGATGGGGCACAGACTGTGACTCTTATATACAACACAGATTTCACATAAAGACCTGGTCTTTGGATACAAACTATGTTGATAAATGAGGAGTGGGTATATTATAGAAAATCATCCATCAGCACATTAAAATAAGAATTCCATGACCAAGTGCTTTTCATGCCAGAAATGCAACAACAACAACAAAAAAGTAATTATTAGGAAGTTTATTATATATTTTAATGTTTTAACAGATAACATGAGGAAACTCATGTGCTATTTATCTAGATCAACATATCCAATTGAAATATAATGTGAGCCATATATGTAATTTTAAGTGTTTTGGTAGCCACATTAAAATAGTGCAAAGAATTATATATAACAAAAGTTTAAAAAATATATTATTTTACTATTTTCAGTGAAGGTTTACACAGAAGTTTAGATCATCATCCAACAATTTCTACAAATTGTTCAGTGTTATTGGTTGCATTCTTCACAATGCATGAACATTCTCATTATTTTTGCTCTCATTTTTCCACTTACATTATAAATTTATAATATTTTTTATTTAATCCAACATATCCAAAATATTATCATTTCAATAGGTGCTGTCAAGTTTACGCCAACTCATAAAACCAAACCAAACTCACTGCCGTCAAGTCAATTAGACCCATAGAAACCTCTCCATAGATTTCTGAGACAGTATCTCTAAGTAGATTGTCCAATCTTCTTTCTGAGGAGTGACTGGTGGGTTTGAACTGCCAGCCTTGAGTTCTGGTAAGATGGCAGAATAGGCAGAAAGACTGCACAGACCCTCTTCAACAAAGAAAAGGGGAACCAGCTAAAACAGATACAGAAGGTAATCCTGGACCCCTGAGACTTGAAGGGAAGGATATAGAAGTGGACTAAACTCCAACTGGTGGAAGAATTTGCATGAAAACACTAAAAAAGGAGACATATGGAGCTGTGGTCTAGCAGCAATCCTGATGGCACAGACAGCTTGGACATTGCCAAGTGGTGGTAGGACCTAAGGATTAACCTAAAAATAGGTCCTGCTAGCCAGGGACTGCTTGGTAGCTGGGGAACAAAAGGGGAAGCAACAAAGAGGAAGGTGGGCTGAGCTGTGGACTTTTCTCTGTCCAGAGGGTGCAGCCATTTTGAATGTTTACAAGCGGCTTGACCATTTTGGATATTTAAAGTGACAACATTCTCCCAAATTCCAGGGATATAAGAACAGACCCCACTTGCCAGGAATCCCAAGGACATTCTGGACCCTGATGACTGGAAAGGTGTAACATTCCCCTTGTTACTCTTATAGCCTATACTCTCTTGGTGAACGGAGGTGCAATCATCCCTCAATCCCGCCCACTTTCTGGGCTGGCAGGAATTCCATCCCAGACTGTGTGCTCAGATGGAGCCTGGGTGCCCTATCCCAATTTATTTTTTTCTGTTTTCTAGCTTGTTTGTTTTTGTCTGTTTTAAAACTACTACTATCATTATTACTTTTGTCCTTTTTACTATTATTCTTTACTCTTCCCCTCCCAGGTTCTAATTTTCAGCTTTTTTTCTTTTTCCTGTTCCTGGTTGCAGTATTTTTTTCTTTCTCATGGTTAACCCTGTTCCTTGTTTCCCTTTTTGCATTTTTCACATTTTTTTTCTACATTTTTCTCCTTCTATACCTTTTTTCTCTTATTGCTCTCTCCCCAGATATAGCAGGGTTTTTTCCTCTCCTTTTCTTTCTTTTGGTTACTGTTCCTGTGTGATTACATGGTGTATATCTTGTCCATTTGCTTTTACTTTTTTGATGGTTATTCAATTGTTATTTTTGTTTAAATGAGTGGAAGACGGAAATAGTCCCCATAAGACACTACTACACCCACACCTCTTGCAGCTTCTCTTGCTAAGTGAGAGCCACCACTTCCTTCTCCACCAACAGGCCAATGATAAACAGCCACCAAGAAGAGACTGAATCACCCTTGGCTGTTCTTCACAAACAGTTAACAGAGATCTAAATAGAACAATGCCATGATGTCTTGGAGACAACAGACCATCACAGACCATACAAAGAAGCAAGATAAAGTGGTAGAAACAAGAGAGCAGGATACAGACCCAGAACATATCCTTGAGGAAGATGTAGCATTGGAACTCTCTGATGAGGAATTCAAAAGAATTATATTTAAGTATCTTCAAAGGACTGAGAGACAGACCAAGGAAAACACAGAAAAAACCTTAGAAGAATTTTGGAAGAAAATACAAGAACAAAATGACAAAATAAATGAAAAATTAGAAATGATCTAAATCTACAGATAGAAATCCAGAAGATTAATACTAAATTGTCAGAAACAGATAACACATTGGAAGGGAAAAGGGGTAGAACTGATGCAATGAAAGACAGACTTAATGGGACTGAAGACAAAAACCCAAATACTTCTTTGGAAAGGGATCAATCAGAAAAAAAAGATTAAAACAAAATGAAGAAAGCCTAAGATTCAGGTGGGATATCATCAAAAGAAATAATATACGTGTCATTGGAATTCCAGAACAGAAAGAGAAATATAAAACCACTGAGAAAATTGTCCAAGATTTGTTGGAGGAGAACTTCCCTGATATGATGAAAGATGAGAATATATCCATCCAGGAAGTCCGATGAACCCCAAACAGTATAGACCCCAAAAGAAAATCACCAAGACATATGATCTTCAAACTCATCAAACCAAAGACAAAGACAGCATCCTGAAAGCAGCACAGGAAATATTAAAAGTTACTTACAAAGGGCAACCAGTAAGAGTAAGCTCTGATTTCTCAGCAGAAGCCATGTAAGCGAGAAGACAATGGGATGGCAAATATAAATCCCTGAAAGAGAAAAATTTTCAACCAAGAATTATGTACCTGGCAAAACGGTCCCTCAAATATGATGGTGAAATTAGGAGATTTTCAGATAAGCAGAAACTAAGGGAATTTGTTAAAACCAGACCAACCTTACAAGAGATACTAATGGGAGTCCTTTGAACAGAGAACTAAAAATAGCAAATAACAACTGACCATTAATACACAAGATGACATAATCCAGAAACCACAGCTATGGACATATCCAAAGTAATATAAGCTTACAAGATTGCAAACAGGGAACCAGAGACATCAATTGGCAAGTGAGGACAACTACAAATGAAAAAGAGGGAAAAATACTGTATAGTTACAGAACTTCTAAATGGTAAGGAAGTCAAAAGAGTTGCAAGATAGAATGGACTGTTCTAATCTGGGGAAGAAATTATAAATCACAGGATAACCTCAAAGAGAAATGATAAACCTTCACATCACAATAAAAAAGAGGACAAGCACAAATATTCAGCAAATACTAAAACACAGCAAAAAAGAAATGATAACATGATTCATAAACATAATGAGCACAGCACAGAAAATAATATGGAACAAAGAAACCTGGGACACCATGAAAAAAACACATAACAAAATGACAGTAACCAATTCATACTTGTTGATAATTACACTGAATGTTAATGGATTAAGTTTACCACTCAAGTGATGGAGAGTTTCACATTGGATAAGAAAAAAAACCCATCAATATACTGTCTACAAGAGACACACCAGCAATGGAATACATTCCACATCCTCTTCTGAATACAGCTTGAAGTTCTGGAAGTTCTCTGTCAATATACTGCTGCAACAGTTTTTGAATAATCTTCAGCAAGATTTTACTTTCATATGATATTAATATTGTTCGATAATTTCTACATTCTGTTGGATCATCTTTTTTTGGAATGGTTACAAACATGGATCTCTTCTAGTCAGTTGGCCAGGTAGCTCTCTTTCAAATTACTTGGCATAGACCAGTAAGTGCCTCCAGCATGGCATCTCTTTGTTGAAACATCTCAGAGGGTATTCCATCAATTCCTAGAGCTTTGTTTTTTGCCAATTCCTTCAGTGTGGCTTTGACTTCTTCCTTAGGTACCATTGGTTCTTAATCATATGCCACCTCCTGAAATGGATGAACATTGACCAATTCTTTTTGGTACAGTGACTCTGTGTATTCCTTTCATCTTCCTGCATGATTCAATATTTTTCCTGTAGAATCCTTCAACATTGCAACTTAAGGCCTGAATTTTTTCTTCAGTTCTTTCAGCTGAGTGTGTTCTTCCCTCTCAGTTTTCTAATTCCAGGGCTTTGCACAGTTCACTGTAATTTACTTTGTCTTCTAGTGCTTCTCTTTGAAATCTGTTCAGTTCTTCTATCTTGTCCGTTCTCCCATTTGCTTTAGCTACTCTCCATTCAAGAACCAGTTTCAAAATCTCTTCTGACATCCATTGTGGTCTTTTCTTCCCTTCCTGTCTTTTAAAGACCTTTTTCTTTCTTCATTTTTGAGGTTCTTGATGTCATCACACAACTTGTCCAGTTTTCGGTCATTAGAGTTCAATGCATCAAATCTACTCTTCATACAGTCTCTAAATTCAGGTGGGATATAATCAAGATCATATTTTTGCTCTTGTGGACTTGTTTCAATTGTCTTCAGCTTCAAGTTGAACTTGCATATGAGCAATTAATGTAAGTCAGCTCCTGGTCCTGTTTTGGCTGAAGATATTGAGCTTCTCCATCACCTCTTTCCACAGATACAGCCAATCTGATTCCTGTGTATTGCATCTAGCAAGGTCCATGTGTATTGCAGCTGTTTATGTTGTTGAAAAAAGGTATTTGCAATGAATAAGTCGTTGGTCTTGCAAAATTATCTCATGCAATCTCCAGTGTCATTTCTACCACCAAGGCCATATTTTCCAACTACCAGTGATTATTCTTTGTTTCCAACTTTTGCATTCCAATCACCAGTAATCATCAATGCATCTTGATTGCATGTTTGATCAATGCCCTTCTGTTCTGTGGTTTATTTTTCTAAGGAGTGCACCTACTTAGTGTAATTGTTCACCTTGTAGGCCTGTCTACTGTTTGGTTGTAGCTTAAGCCACAAGATTGAGTTTTATTCCAGGCCTAAGGGTTAGCTAGGGACCGTAGTCTCAGTGGCTTCACCTATCTCTATCAGACCTGTAAGTCTGATCTTTTTAATGATTTTGAGTTTTGTTCCTCATTTTTCTCCCACTCTGTCCAGGATCTCCAATTTTGATCCCTTTCCAAGTGACTGACAGTGGTAGCCAAGTACCATCTAGTTCTGCTCTCAGGGTCATGTAGGCTGAGTTTCCCATAGACCATTCGTTCCTTGGACTAATTGTTTCCATAGGTCTTTGATTTTCTACACTCTTCTTTGCTCCAGAAATGGAGAGACCAATAGCAGCATCTTAGATGATTGGTCACAAGCTTTTAAGACCCCAGTTGCTACTCACCAGACTACAATGTAGAACAATGTTTTCATATACTATGTTAAGCCAATTGAACTTAATGTCCCCCATTACACGGTTCTGAGCCCACAGGCCCAGCAACTCACTCCCTTATTATTATTATTACTATTTATGAAGTCTATAGTTTTAGGTTTTACCTTTAGGTTCTTGATCCATCTTGAGTAAGGTGCTTGGTTGTGGCTAAGAAGTTATCCTAACTTCTACTCCTTTGGCTCTGTTATATATGTGGATATTTTTATAGCACAAACAAATGTGTGTGTGTGTGTGTGTATATATATATATATATATATATAGAGAGAGAGAGAGAGAGAGAGAGAGAGAGAGAGAAATCATTGGCCAGACCTATTTGTAGTATTGAGTATATTCTCATTTGCCTGCCCATACCTGATCATCTTACCTGTCTGCCTATGTATCCATCCATAGATCAATGTTTATTATTATTGACAATGCAATACTATATATGTAATAGTATTTACCTTTGATGTCAGTACCTCTTATGCACCTCTCTGTGTCTTCCTCTTCCTTAGTGATATTGTGTTAGTTACCTGTGTTTGGTAGATTGATTTCCCCTTCTTCACTCAAGTCAATATAGTTCTATATTTATATTTTTTAAATTATAAACTATTTCAAACAGTTCATTACATTTCTCTTAACCAGCTAACAATTTTCTCTTCCTTCATTTCCCATTTCTAGTAACCAACAGTTTCCTCCCTTGTGTAAAACTTTCTTTGACTTTTTTACAATAGTGGGCTCATACAATATTTGTCCTCCTGTGATAGACTTATTTCACTGAGCATGATGTCCTCCAAGTTCATCCATGTTATGAGGTGTTTCATTATTCTTTAATTGTTCTTATTTATTATTCTTTAATGTTGCATAGTATTCCATTGTGTGTATGTACTATAGTTTGGTTATCCATTCATCCATTGATGTGCACTTAGGTTGTTTCCATCTCTTTGTTATTGTGAATAATGCCATGATGAACTGGGTGTACATGTGTCTATTCGTGTCCCAGCTCTCACTTCTTTAGGATATATACTTAGTAGTGGAATTGTTGGATCAAATAGTATTTCTGTTTCCAACTTTTTAAAGAAGCGTCATACTGTTTTCCACAATGGTTGGACCATCTTATAGTCCCACCAGCAGTGTATGAGAGTTTCAATCTCTCCACACCCTCACCAACATTTGTTGCTTTTGTCTTAATGACTTTGCTATTCTTGCTAGGGTGAGATGATATCTCATTGTCATTTTGATTTGCATCTCTCTAATGGCTAATGATCATGGGCATTTCTTCATGTATTTGTTGGTCACCCAGACATCTTCTTAGGTAAAGTGTCTGTTCATGTCCTCTGATCATTTTTTAATTGGATTGTTTATCTTTTAGATATTGAAGTGTTGAAGTTTTCTATACATTTTAGAGATAATTCCCTTGCTGGATATGTTATTGACAAATTTACCTACCTAATTGGAAGGTTCTCTTTTTACTCTGTTGGAAAAGTTTTTTGATGCATGTAAGAATTTAATTTTTAGAAGGTCCTAGTCATTTAGTTTATCTTCTGCTGTTTGTACATTTTTTGGTTATGTTTGATAGTCTATTTATGCCATAAATTAGGGCCCCTGTACTTTCCCCTATTTATTATTATTATTACTATTTATGAAGTCTATAGTTTTAGGTTTTACCTTTAGATTTTTGATATATCGAGTAAGTTTTTGTATGTGGTGTGGAGTATGGATCTTGTTTATTTTTCTGCAAATGGATATTCAGTTTTGCCAGCACTATTTGTTAAAGAGACTATCTTTTCCTCATTTAACAAATTTTGGCCCCTTGTCAAAAATCAGTTGTCCATAGATGGATCTATCTATGATTTTCAATTCTGTTCCACTGGTCTATGTGTATGATGTAACAATGCAAGGCCATTTTGCCTACCATGATTTTGAGACTGGGGAATGTGACATCTCTTACTTTGTTCTTTTTCTTCAACAGTGCTTTGCTTATCTGAGGTCTCTTTCCTTTCTATATAAAATTCCTGATGGGCTTTTCTATGTCCTTAAATAATTTTGAAGGAATGTGGATGGGGATTGCATTGAATGCATAGATTGCTTTGGGTAGTATTTACATTTTCACTCTGTTCCGTGTTCCTATCCATGAACAAGGTATGTTTTTCCATTTAGGTAGACCTCTTTTAATTTCTTGTAGTAGTGTTTTGTAGTTTTCTTTGTCTAGATCTTTTGTGTCCCTCGTAAAACCCATTCATAAGTCTTTTATCTTTTTGGTAGTTATTGTAAATAGTATTGTTTTCCTTCTTTACTTTTCAGAGATGTCTTTGTTGATGTAAAAGTATCAGATTGATTTTTGTATGTTAATCCTGTATCCTGCCACTTTGCTGAATCTTTCAATTAGTCCCAGTGGTTTTCTTATTGAGTCTCTTAGTTTTTATATTTATATCATGATATTTTCTGCAAATAGAGGTATTTTTACTTCTTTTGTGTGTGTGTGTGTCAATTTGGATGCCTTATATTTCCCTTTCTTGCTTTATTGCCCTGGCTAAGACTTCCAGTACAGTGTTGATAGAGGCCATCCTTGAGATGCTCTTTTTCTGATTGTTAGAGGTGTTTGGTTAAGGTGTAGATTTTAACTCTATCTTCTTTTTTGATGTGTGCATTCACAAGGAGAATGTTTTCAATATCTCTTCATTGAGGATAATGTTGGTTTTGCATATATGTTGGTTTTGCATATATGTCCTTTTTTTATGTTGAAGGATTTCCTTATATTTGTATTTTGCTGTGTTTTTTAAATCAGGAATTGATGTTGCATTTTATCAAATGCCTTTTTTTTTGCATTGATTGATACAATCACATGGTTCATTTCCTTTGTTTTATTTATGTGATGGATTATGTTCATTGTTTTTCTAATGTTGAACTATGAGTGCATACCTGGTATGAATCCCATTTGGTCATGGTGGGATTTTTGATATAGGGTTGGATTCTATGGAGTAGGATTTTGTTAAGATTTTTAATTTATATTTATGAGGGATATTTGACTGTAATTTTCCTTTTTAGTGATGTCATGCCTGGTTTTGGCTCCAGGGTTATGCTTGCTTCATAAAATGAATATGGGAGTATTCCATCTTCTTCTATGTCCTGGAATATTTTGAGTAGTATTGTTGTCAGTTCTTCTCTGTAGGCTTGGTAGAATTGTGCAGTGAAGTCCTCTGAGCAGGACTTTATTTGTTGGCAGTTTTTATACAACCTGTTCAATTTCTTTAGTTATGGGTCTCTTCAAATTTCCTACCTCAGTCTTTGTTAGTTCAGGAAAGTTGTGTACTTCTAAAAATCTTTCCATTTCTTCTAGGTGTTCAAATTTGTTGGGAATATTATTCTTCATAGTATCCTGATATTATCTGATATTTAGGATGATATTTTAATTTCAGTTGGTTCTGTTGTGACATTCTCCTTTTCATTTCTTATTTGTATTATTTGCGTTTTCTACCTTTTCCCCCATTGTTAAATTTGCCAGTATTTTGTTGATTTTATTAATCTTTTTAAAGATCCAACTTCTAGTCTTGTTCTATTTTTTCCTGTTTCGTTTTATTTCTGCTCAAAACTGTATTATTTCTTTTCTTCTGGTGACTGTAGGCTTTTTTTGCTGCTCTTTTTCTAATCATTAGAGGCGTTTGGTTAAGGTGGAGATTTTAACTCTATCTTCTTTTTTGATGTGTGCATTTATTGCTATAAATTGCCCTCTGATCACTGATTTTGGTGCATCCCAAAGATCTTGGTATATTGTGTGTTCATTCTTGTTTTATTCCAGGAATTTTTTTAATTTAATTTTTTATTTCTTCTATTGTCCAGTACTTTTTAAGGAGTGTGTTTCAAGTTCCAGGTATTTGCTTTTTTTTTTTTTTTTTCTTGATCTTCTTATTGTTGATTTCTGATTTTATGGCATTGTAATCTGAGAAGTTGTTTTGCAGTATTTCATTGTTTTTAAATTTATTGAGGTTATGTTCTATACTGGAGAATGTTCCGTGTGCATTGGAAAAGAATGTATATTATGCTGTTCTAGAGTGAAGTGTTCTGTACATGTTTATAAGGTCAAGTTGGTCAATTGAATTGTTTAGTTCTTCTGTGTCTTTGTTGAAATTTTTTCTAGTTGTTCTATCTTGTATTGAAAAGTGCTGTATTAAAGTCTTCTACTATTACTGTGAATTTGTCTATTTCTCTTTTCAATTCTGTTAAAGTTTTGTTTATGTATTTTGGGACTCTTTCATTGGGTGCTTAGATATTTGTTGTGGTTATGTCCTCTTGTTCAATTGATTCTTTAATCATTATATAATGTCCTTCCTTGTCTTCTATAGTGATTTTTGTCTTAAAGTCTATTTTATCAGAAATTAATATTGCCATTCTTGCTCTTTTTTGATTGCCAATTGCTTGATATAGTTTTTCCAACATTTTATTTTTAGTCTGCTTTTGTCTTTGTATAGGATCACTTTTGTCTAAGGTGATTCTCTTATAGAGAGTATAATGATGAGTCATGATTTCTTATCCATTCTGCAACTCTATGTCTCTTGATTGGTGCATGTAATCCATTTATATTCAGTGCAATTATCAACAAGTATGAATTTATTGCTGTCATTTTTAAGTATATTTGTGGTGTTGCTGATTTCTTTGTTCCATATAAGTTTCTGTACTGAGCTCAGTTTATATATGATTTTTTTTATCATTTCCTTCATTGATATTGTTTTAGTATTTCCTAAGTATTTGTGCCTTTCCTCTTTTTTATTTTGATAAAATGTTTATTAATTTTCTTTCAAGTTACATTGTGTTTTATTATTTTCTTGGCATGTTTAAAACTGTTTGTTCTATTCCAAAATGTTCTTGACTTCATTTCCATTTGAAAGTTCTGTACCTACACTATTTATTCCGTTTTGTTTTGTAGTTGCCCTCATTTACAAGGTGATGTCTCTGGTTCCCTGTTACAATCCTGTAAGTTTATTTTACTTTGGATACTTGTTTGGGTTTGCTTCTGGGTTATATTGTCATGTTTGTTAATCACCTGTTACTATCTGCTGTTTTTGATCCTCTCTCTGAAGAACTCCATTTAGCATGTCTTGTAAGATTAGTCTGGTTTTTACAAATTCCCTTAATTTCTGTTTATCTGGAAGTGTCCTAATTTTGCTATCATATTTTTGGGAAAATATTCATTGGTGTATAATTCTCGCTTGGCAATTTTTTTCATTCAGGGTTTTATACATGCTGTCTCATTGCCTTCTTGCCTGCATGGTTTCTGCCTAAAAATCACTACTTAGTCTTATTGGTTATCCTTTACAGGTAACTTTTCATTATTTCCATACTGCTTTCAGGATTCTTTCTTTTTCTTTGGTTTTGGAAATTTTGATTATGATATCTTTTAGTGATTTTCTTTTGCGGTCTATCTTGTTTGGGGTTCTCTGAACTTGAACATATATCTCCTCATCTTTTATTGTATTAAGGAAGTTCTCTTCCAACAAATCTTTGACAATTTTCTCTGTGGTTTTATTTGCCTCTTTCTGTTGGGAATTCCAATCACATGTAAGTTATTCCTCTTGATAATGTCTCACATAAATCTTAGACATCTTCTTTTATTGTTCTTTTTTCTGATTGTTCCCTAAAGAAACTAGTATTGAGAGATTTGTCATTAGTCCCACTAGTTATTTCATTGACTTGATTCTACTTTGCCCTTTCAATGTAGTATCTATTTCTGAAATCTTAGTATTTATTTTCTTGGTTTCTATTTACTGCTTTTGTGTGGTTTCTACATTTTTTTTCTTTTCTTTGTCAGATTGTTCTTGTATTATTTTCCTAGAGTTTCATTCATTTTTCATTAATTTTGTAAGTATTTTCCTTGATTTTGTCAGTGTTTTTCTTGACCTGTATCTCAATTCATTTAAGGTACCTATATATAATGCTTTTAAATTCCTTATCAGGTAGTTCCAATGCCACTTCTTCCTCATGGAGAAGAATTCTGGCTCTGTATTCTGGATCCATATTTGTACTATTTTATCTTGCTTTTTTATGTGAAAATTCAGCATAATTCATTGATTAAAAAAACAACAACAACAACAACTGTTCACCTCCCTATAGTCCCAAGTGATTCTTCTCTTTCTAGACATCCAGTATTAACTGTGGGAAACCCACAGGGAAACTTTTCACTCTAACCTGCTCCTCACTTACCAATTATCTCATTATCTGACATTTTGCATTTATGAAAATAGTAAAAAATCTACTATCCTACTATTTTGCACATTAATTACTCAACCTGCCTGTAACACGTGCATTGTTATGAGGTAAGAGACACTGGCTATGAAGGCCAAAATTATATTTCATTTTGTCTGGGCCATGATTCTCATTAGTTTGGTAGTTATGTAATGCTATAATTTGGCAGTTATGTAATGCTATAATTAGGCAGTTACGTAGTAATGCAGTCATCCCCCATTTATGTGGTCTTATGTGGTCATTCTCCATTTTTGTATAACATTGACTTTTGCATAACAACCTGGTCTTTGGATCTTAACCATGTCAAAAAGTAAGGAGTGGGTATATGCACTATGCTCATTTTGAATTTTTTACTAAGTTAATGCTTTTGGTTACCTAGTGCCACTCTAACAGAAGATACCACAAATGGGATGGCTTTAACAAAAAGGAGTTTATTCTGAAAATTTTTGGAGGCTAGAAGTCTGAGTTCAAGCATGCCAAAAAGCTAGAGATCATTTCCAAAGCTGCTTCTTATACATGGGAAGCAGACCACATCCCTAAAGCAGCTGCTCAGTTGCTTGTGGTGGATCACACCATGGAGTTGATTGCCAATCTTATTATGGGGAATAAGTGTCACCTGCCCAGCCACTCAACTAAGCCCAGTCAAGGTGACACACAATCTTAACCACCACAATTCCACCCCTTGTCAACTTGGCACCTGTACATATCTCTTTCACTGGGTGGCTCCAGTCAACTAGTTCCCCTGAGTGGTGACCTCATCCCCTTGACCTGACAGGCCCTGTTCCTCTACCTCTTGGGCATGGCATCCCTGCTCCCTCACTCTTAGGCAGCAACTATGGCTCCATCCCACTGCTCCACATGAACGAGCAGCCCCACATTCCAGAACCAAGTTGGTGAAGGTCTGACTCTTTGAAACCTGGGAGGTTGTGGTGGTTCTACCCTCAAAGGCCATGGTCCTACTCTTTGATGCTGAGGCAGCTCTGCTTCCCATTTCCTTGGTCTCTCAACTTCTGACAATTAATGCCTGAGGGCAACCCATTCTGCCAGGAATCTTCTTGCCCAAAGGGCATTTAGCTTTCTTGCTCCATGGGCTGGCCAACTCCATCTCATAGCAATCTCTTCTACCAATTTATGCCCAAAGACAACCCACTCTGTCCAGAAACTGCCTACCCAATGGCATCCAGCTTTCTCCACTGTGAGCTGATAAGGCTGTTGCTATCTCATGCTGATCTCTTGGCTCTGCTCTTACTACCTCTCTTGCCACATGCCAGGGTCTCTCTGCCAGGGTCTTGGTTCAAGGATGCACTCCACCCCTATTTCCACATTTTAGGTATCTGTCAAAGCAGCACCCCACTCTCTTGGTACCATATTCTGTTTTAGTTACCTAGTGCTGCTCTGACAAGAATATACCACAAATGGGATACATGAACAAACTGGAGTTTATTCTCTTACAGTTTGGAGGCTTTAAGGCCGAGTTCCAAATGCCACGCTCTAGGGGCTGTGTGAAAGCCCCTTAACCTTGGGCTTCAGCTCTGCTTCTTGCTTCTGGCCCACTGAAGCTAGAGGCATCTTTTCACTCATGCAGCTACTGGCTGCTAAAGCTAACAAGCCCAAGGTTGACAAATAAAATGGCACAGTCCTGATGTTATCAAACCACACAGCAGGGCATTGATTCAAGTCCATTGAAAGTCCCAAGATCAGCAAAGCATGGCAGGCTGCTGAACGATGACTTGGCTACATGCAGGGTTCGAGCATGCCAAAACTTAGAGACCATTCCCAAAGCTGCTTCTTATACATGGGGAGCAGACCACATCCCTAAAGCAGCTACTCAGCTTCTTGTGGTAGATCCCACCAAGGAGTCAATTGCCAGTTTCATCATGGGGAATAATTACCACCAGCTGCCCAACCACTCAACCAAGCCCAGCCAAGTTGACACTCAACCTTAACTACCACATTAATATGATAACAAATGAAGACAAAATAAACTAATTACTTTAAATTATTTTCACACAAAATTCTAAAACAATTTTTCATCAATTTACCTTGGTTAAGAATAAAGTACATACAACTATTTGGATCTACACATCTGGAGCAAAAGAGCGAGAAGGAAATAAAAGAGTTAAAGAAGAAAGTAGTCTACAGGACTAATAGTTTACCTGAGCCTCCACCTCCACTATCTTGAGACCAGAAGAAAAAGATGGTGCCCAGTTACCACTACCCATCATTCTAACCAGGGACACAATAATTAGTCCTGGGTAGAATGGGGGGAAAAGGTAGAACAAAAATCAAATTCCTAAGAAAGAAATTAGACTGGTAGAGACTAGAGGAACCCTGGGACTATCATCCTGAGATACTCTTTAAATTTGGTTCTCAAACCACTCCCAGTTGTCACCTATCAGCTAAAAGATGGAGCGGATCATAAAATATATAATATCACTCACAAATACTGTGCTCCTCTCAACAACCACATCAATGAGACCTAATGGTCAATATTTACTCTAGACCAAATATTGAAAGTAAAGAGGGCAAGGAACCTGGGTTAATGGAAATAGAATAAGCAGAATGGAAATAGAGAATGCTGATAATTTGTGAAAAGTGTTGTCAATATCACCAAATAATAAATAATGAAAAGATTTATTTGGTAAAACCTCATATACATATAGAAGTTGTTAAATGAGAACCTAATTTGCTATGTAAATTTTCTCCAAAACCACAATAAAACATTTTTTTAAAAAATAATAAAATACATTTTAATTTTTTACTGTGGTTATTTTGACTTAGAGCTGTCAAATTTCAAAATGTAATTAAATATTTTTAAAACTGAGTTGTAAAGAAAGCTAATTTTAATTCTGTAGATCATCAAAATTGTCTGACTACTGAATCAACTGACATTTATTTTAACCTTCTCAGTAAAGGAATCCCAATTGCCATTCTGAATTACAAGACATAAAGTGATGACTACCTTTCTTAAAAGTATCTCAAAACATAATTGTATGTTAAATTCAGATCATATGTCAATTTTCAGTTTAAAGATTTTTGGTTTCCATTTTAACACAAATAGCAAGAATTGCATCACTTTATTTATACTTTCAACAAAATTTTACTGGAGACTAAGGTTGTCATGGAACTAGACATTCTTCCAAGTGTTGCTAATGAAAGATTATATTATCCCAGTTTGATATCCTATCTTAATTTCACAGAGAATGGCTCTCTATGCATGCATGTATTTTGACAAAATTTGAAAAGGTGAAATAAAAATAAAATTCAAGATTTATTTGGTAAAATGTCAGCTATTTTATAACTTTTCTTGGGAGAGGTTTTTTCAGGGGCAAGGAGGGGAGTGGAAATTATTACAATAAGTGAATTTAAACTTTATATAAAATAAATTCAGTCTTTGATTGCAAATGTGTATGAGTTTTCCAAATGTGATGGAAATGTTCTAAAATTGTGTTGATGGTTGCATAACTCTTAAATTTACTTAAAGTCATTAAATTTCACTTACAATGAATGAATTTATGTTACATAAACTGTATCTCAATAAAGTTGTCTTAAAATTAATAAATTTACTCCATCTGGTGGCACAAGTAGTTTATGTTAAACTATTTACTAAAAGGTTAGTAGTTTAAAGCCACCTAGCAGTACCATGGAAGAAAAGGCCTGATGGCCTGCTTCCTTCCATTCAGATTACAGTAAAAAAAAAAACAAACCTATGGAGGACTTGGAAGATGGCGTCATACCTGTAGCCCACACGATTGTTCCCCCTATCATCTTAATTCCTGAAAAACTAGGTGCAGCAATTTGAAGCAGGGATTCTGGGGCTTTGAAGCTAGAGAAGACCAGATTTAGTGGAGATGGAGGATAAAAAAAAAAGAGAGAGAGAGAGAGTAAACAGCTGGGGGACGGGGAAGAAACTATCTGGCCAGGGGGGAGGACAGAGAGGTGGAGAAGCAGAAAACTCTTCAGCAGTACAGGAGAGAGGCATGGAGGGAAAATAAGAAAGGAAAGAAAGAAAGAAAAAAGGGACACCATGGAACCAACAGCAACTTCAGGGACTTGAACTACCCACAACAGCGGCTTCTGACAGTAACCTTGGGAACTGAGCTGAGTAATGGATAACATTTCTGAGAAACTGAGCAGAAACCCCCGTGGCTCAGGTTGCTGCTGAGTTGAGAGTAGAAAGGCAGAAGGGAGGAAACTCACCACAGGTAAGCAGGCCCTGGGATGAGCTTGCATTGTAAGTCTGGGATTCAGCTCTTCCGCAACATTTAGCACAAGGTGGACTGGGGTATGGGGTTTTTGCAGTTTTCCAACCAAAATGGAAAGTAGAGGCCCCCTAACCATTGGGGTCTTTGCTGATTTTGAACCACAGGTCTGTGAGTGGCAAAATGTCATCATTGGTAGCTGTCTCAACCGGACTCAAAACAAAACCCCAGAACCAGCAGTAATTACAGAAAGGCTGAAAGTGGACACTCGCTACTGGCACTTTTTTTTTTTTTTTTAATTTTTGTTTTCTTGCCCTTTTTTCCCCTTCTCTCCTGCCTCACCCAATAGAAGAACCACATTAAGCCATCACAACACATGCTCATCCCAACTCTAGATCCCCTTCACGATGAACAGAGACCTGCAATCCACATTCCCTACAGTGATTCCATCAACACAAAGAAAACTGCAGAGCAACCCAGCACACCTGAATTAATAACCAAAGAAATAAAA
>NW_006921821.1:4112878-4117073 GCF_000298275.1 Orycteropus afer afer
CAAACCCACCAGCCACTCCTCGGAAGGAAGGTTGGGCAATCCTACTTCCATAGTGATACTGCCTCGGAAACCCAAGGAGGGGTTGCTATGAGTCAGGGCCGACTCGACAGCATATAACAACAACAACAACAACATAAGAGCTAAAGGAAACCACAAACAGAATCAAGGAGAACACAGACAGTACCTGGAAGAGTTCAGGAAAACCATTCAAGGACAAAATAACAAGATTAATACAGAGTCAGAACTCATACAAAAACAGCAGTTATAAATTCAGAAGATGAACACTAAAATTATATGTAGAGTTACACAACACAGTGGAAGCCCAAAAGAACAGACTAGAACTGGCTGAAGAACACATTTCCCAACTAGAAGATAAATCCCTTGACACCAGCCTGTATGAAGAAAAATCAGAGCAAGGATTTAAGAGAAAGGAAGAGAACCTACAAGTTATTGGAGTTGTGTGTCAACTTGTCTGCACCACAATTCTGAGTGGTTTAAGCAATTGTGATGTGGGTTATTCCCATAACGAAATCAGATATATATGTTTTCAGCAGTGAAACAATTGAAAGGGAGTTTCCCTAGGGGTGTGGCCTGCTTCCAATATATTTATGGACATCCTGTGAAAAAAGGACACCTTTCTGTGGATCAGGATCCTGTTGTGCTGCCCACAATTGTCCATGAGTGAACAATCCACCATCTGGCCTGGAGATCTTGGATTTGTCATTCGTTGGAGTCAACAGCTGGTATATTGCCTGCCAACCTTGCGCTCATCAGCCCCTGCAGCTGTGTGAGTCAGAAAAAGCCTCTAGCTTGATGTTTGATCCAAGAACTTGGGACTTGCCAGCTTCCATAAGTTTGTGAGCCATTTCCTAAGATAAATTTCTCTCTCTCTCTCTAAGCTTTACTGGTTTTGCTTCTCTACAGAATCCAGCCTAACACATTTGGTACCAAGAGTGGGGTGATTTTCTGACAGATACCTAAAATGTGGAAACAGAAGTGGAGTGATTCCTTGACCTGAGACCCTGGCAGAGAGACCCCAGCATGGGGCATGAGAGATGGCAAGAGCAGAGCCAAGAGACCATCATGAGCAGAGCCAAGAGACCGTCATGAGATAGTGACAGCCTCAGCATCCCATGGAGGAGAAAGCTGGATGCCACTGGGTAGGCAGCTTCCTGGCAGAGTTGGTTGCCTTCAGCTGTTAATTGGTAGAAGAGACCAGCATGAAATGAATAACAGATTGGCCAGCCAAAGGAGCAAGAAAGCTGAGTGCTTTTGAAGTAGGAAGATTTCCAGCAGAGTGGGTTGACTTCGGCATTAATCAGCAGAAGCAGAGCGACCAAGGAAATGGGAAGAGGAGCTGCCTCAGCCTCAATGGTAGGACTATGGCCTTTGGGGGTGGAACCACAACAGCCCTCTAGGTTTCAAAGAGCCAGATATTCACTAAATTGGTTCTGGAGTGTGGGACTGCACATTCTTTTGAGCCAGTGGGATGGAGTTATAGCTGCTGCCCAAGAGAGAGGGTCCAGGAATACCATGCCCAAGAGGTAGAGGAACAGGACCTACTAGGCCAAGGGGGTGAGGTCACCACTCAGAATTAGGGGATTAGAGCCACCCAGTGAAGGAGATCTGTACAGATACCACATATGGAAGATCTGTAAAGATGACAAGTTGACAAGGGGTGGAATTGTGGTAGTTCAGTTTGTGGGTCTACTTGGCTGGGCCTGGTTCAGTGGCTGGGCAGCTGGATGTAGTATTCCACATGATGAGACTGGTAATCAACTCCATGGTAGAATCTACTGTGAGCAGCTGAGTAGCTGCCTTAGGGATGTGGTTGGCTTCCTGCATATAATCAGAAGCCTTGGGGAATGGTCTCTAGCTTATGTCATGCTTGAACTCTGCATGTAGCTGTATCATTTTTCAGCAGCCTGACAAACTCTGCTGACCTTAGGACTTTCAATGAAGTTGAATTAATGGCCGACCATGTGGTTTGGTAACATCAGGGCTGTTTCGTTTTACTTGTCAGTCTCAGCAGCCAGTAGCTGTCTGAGTGAAGAAAAGCCTCTAGTTTCAGTGGCCCAGGAGCAGGAGGGAGAGCTGAAGCCCAAGGTTGAGGGGCTTTCACCCAGCCCCTAGAGCCTGGCACTTTAAATTCAGACTTATAGCCTCCAAACTGTAAGAGAATAAACTCCTGTTTGCTCAAGCCATCCCATTTGTGTTATATTCCTGTCAGAGCTGCACTGGGTTACCAGAACAGATGACATGAAAATGAAATGACATGAAAAGAAAAAACATATGTGTCATTGGAATACCAGAACAAGAAGAAGAAGAAGAAGAAACACTGAAAAAATTGTGGAAGACTTGTTAACAGAAAATTTCCCCCATATCATGAAGGAAGAAAAGATATCTGTCCCAAAAGCTCAGCAAACCCCATACAGGATAGATCGCAAGAGAAAGTCATCAAACTCTCAAAAACTAAAGACAAAGAAAGAATCTTGGGAGCCACATGGGAAAAATGAAATGTCACTTACAATGGACAACCAAAAAGACTAAGTTCTAATTTCTCAGCAGAGACCATGCAGGCAAGAAGGCAGTGGGATGGCATATATAAAACATTAAAGGAAAAGAACTTCCAACCAAGAATTATGTATCCAGTGAAATTGTCTCTCAAATTTGAGGGTGAAATCAAGACATTCTCAGACAAACAGAAATTGAGGGAATTTGTGAACATCAGATCAACCCTACAAGAAATGCTAAAGGGAGTCCTTCCAATAGAGAACCCACAACAGAGAACAAAAAATTAAAATCAGGACACTTGACATCACCACTTAGAAACCTAAGGGGAAAAAGATGTTCAAAATAAGTTCATAAAATAATGTACACAGAGAAAGAAGGGAGTCAATCTGCAGATGAAATCAGCAACAAAGCAAATAAAGGGAATAAAAGTTCTAAGTGCAAAACTTCTAAATAGAGAGGAAGATAGGACAATGTCTGTGATAGTTGGAGCTATGTGTCAACTTGGACCACAATTCTGTGTGGTTTAAGCTGTTGTGATGTGGTTATTCCCATGATGGGATGAGATGATTATGTTTTAAGCAGGAAATCCGTTGAAAGGGAGTTTCCCTAGGGGTGTGGCCTGCTTCCAGTGTATCTATGGACATTCAGGGAAAAGAGACATTCTTCTGTGAATCAGGATTCTGTTGTGCTGCCTACAACTGTCCGTGAGTGAACAATCCACCATTCGGCCTGGAGATCTTGGATTCGTCATTCGTTGGAGTCAACAGCCAGTGTACTGCCTGCGAGCCTTGAGCTTCTCAGCCCCTGCAGCTGCAAGAGTCAGAAAAATCCTCCAGCTTGATGTGGAAATTCTTGTCTTTTTGCTTGACATTTGATCCAGGAACTTTGGACTTGCCAGCTTCTATAAGTGTGTGAACCATTTTCCTAAGATAAATTTTTCTATATATGCATGTATATATAAGCTTTACTGGCTTTGTTTCTCTAGAGAACCCAGTCTAACACAATATCCTTATAGAACAGACTGTTCCAAAATTAAAAAGACAAGAATTCATTCCAAGGTAACCACAAGGAAAAATAACAATTCCCCTAAGCAAACCAAGAAAGAAGGGAAAACATACGGGCTTATTAAGCACAAAACCAACATTAAAGAAGAAAAGAGATGAAACACTTGATAATAAAATAAAGTAAGCACAGAAAAGTGCTAGACCAAGGAAATCTCCAACAACACAACAAAAAACACAATAGAATGACAGCAATCAATTCATACCTATTGCTGATTATACTCACTGTGAATGGACTAAATGCACCAGTCAAGAGAAAGAGAGTGGCAGATTGGATAAGAAAAGAAGACCCATCAATATGCTGCCTACAAGAGACCCATCTTAGACACAAAGATAAAAACAATTTAAAAGTTAAGGGGTGAAAAAAAAATATACCAAGCCAATGATAACCAAAAAGAGTAGGAGGAGTGGCAATATTAATTTCTAGTAAAATAGACTTTAAGGTGAGAAACAGCATAAGGGACAAAGAAGGACACTACATGATGCTGAAAGGGCCAATTGACCAAGAAGAGATTACCATAATAAATATCTATGCACCCAGTGAAAGTGCCCCAAAATATGTGAAGCAAATGTTAACTTAACTGAAAGGAAAAATAGGCAACTCTACAATAGTAGTGGGA
>NW_006921821.1:4118252-4135712 GCF_000298275.1 Orycteropus afer afer
GGAGAAGTCTTTGGAAGCACATAAACATTTAATTTTTAGAAGGTCCCAATCATCTGGCTTCTCTTCTGCTGTTGGTGCATTTTGAATTATGCTTAACAAACCACTTTCAAGGAGGGACAGATCAACTAGAAAAAAACTCAACAAAGATACAGAAGAACTCAATAACACAATCAACCAACTTGACCTCATAGACATATACAGAGCATTCCACTCAACAAAGGCACAGCTCACATTCTTCAGTGCACATGGAGCATTCTCCAGAACAGATCATATGTTAGGATATAAAACAAGCCTCAATAAATTAAAAAGCATTGAAATACTACAAAGCATTTTCTCACATCACAATGCTATAAAATTAGAAATTAATAATATGAAGATCAAGGGAAAAATATAAAACATGGAAGTTGAGTAATACACTGCTCAAAAACTACTGGGTATTAGAAGAAATAAAGTGTGAAATAAAAAAATTCCTAGAAGCAAACAAGAATGAAGATACAGCTTCCCAAACCTATGGGACACAGTGAAAGCAGTACTCAGAAGTCAATTTACACCAATAAATACACACATCAAAAAAGAGGAAAGAAACAAAATCAACACTGTAACTCAACAACTCCAACAGTAAGAAAAAGAACTTCAAAAGAAACCTACAGTATCCAGAAGTAAGGAAATAATAAAGATCAGAGCAGAAATATGAAACAGAAAACAACAACAACAACAAAAAAAAAGTAAAGAAAATCAATAAAACAAGAAGCTGGTTCTTGGAAAAGATGAACAAAATTCACAAACCACTGGCAAATCTAACAAAAAGAAAGAAAGAGAAGATGCAAATAACACAAATAATAAATGAAAAGGGCAACATCACAATGGAGCCAACTGAAATTAAAAAAGATATTGATAGAATGTTACAAAGAACTGTACTCCAACAGATTCAAGAACCTAGAAGAGATGGACAAGTTTCTAGAAACACAAGACCTAACTAAATTATCCCAGTCAGAGATGGAGTACTTGAACAGACCCATAAAAAAGGAAGAAATTGAACAAGTCAAAAAAAAAAAAAACTTTGCACAAGAAAAATTCCTGGCCCTGATGGCTTCACTGGAGAATTTTACCAAACGTTCAGGGAAGGGTTGACACCTATACTATTCAAGCTATTCTAGAACATAGAAAAAAGGTGGAATACTTCCAAATTCATTTCATGAAGCAAGCATAACACTGATACCAAAACCAGGGCAAGACACCACTAAAAAGAAAAACTACAGACCAATATCCCTCATGAATATAGATGCAAAAATCTTAAAAAAAAAAAAAAATCCTAGTCAACAGAATCCAACAGTAAAAAAAAAAAAAAAAAAAAAATCTTGACCAAGTGGGATTCATACCTGGTATGCAAGGATGGTTCAACACCATAAAAACAATCAATGTAATCCACCACATACACAACAAAAGAAAAGAACCATATGATCATATCAATCAACACAGAAAGGGTATTTGATAAAATCCAACACCCATTCCTGTTCAGAACTCTCAGCAAAATAGGGGTAGAAGGGAAAATCCTCAACATAATAAAGGGCATATATGCAAAGCCAATGGACAACATTATTGTTAACAGAGAAAGACTCAAAGCATTCTCCTTGCAGAAAGGAACCAGACAGGGATGCCTTCTATCACTTCTTTTTAACATTGTATTGGAAGTCCTAGCTAGGCAATAAGTAAGGCAAGAAAGAGAAATAAAAGGCATCCAAATAGGCAAGGAGGAAGTAAAGCTATCTCTACTTGCAGATGACATGATCCTATACATAGAAAACCCAAGAGACTCAGCAAAAAAAAAAACTACTGGAACTAGGAGACATATTCAGTAAAATGGCAGGATACAAGTCAACATAGAAAAATCAGTTGGATTCCTCTACAACAACAAAGAGGCCTCTGAAAAAGAAATAAGGGAAATGATACCATTTACAATAGCTACCAAAAAGATAAAATATCTAGGAACAAATCATTCCAGAGACACAAAAGACCTATACAAAGAAAACTATAAACACTACTACAAGAGATTTACATAAATGGAAGAACCTGCCTTGTTCATAGACAGTGTTTTGGTTACCTAGTGCTACTCTGACAAGAAGATTCCACAAATGGGATGGCTTGAACAAACAGGAGTTTATTCTCTTACAGATTGGAGGCTTTAAGTCTGAGCTCAAAGTGCCAGGCTCTAGGGGCTGGGTGAAAGCCCCTCAACCTTTGGCTTCAGCTCTCCTTCATGGTCCCGGCCCACTGTAGCTAGAGGGTTTTCTTCACTTAGGCAGCTGCTGGCTGTCTTGACTGACAAGCCCAAAGTTGACAAGTAAAAAGGCACAGTCCCGATGTTACCAAACCAGACAGCAGGCCATTAATTCAAGTCCATTGAAAGTCCCAAAGTTGGCAGAGCATGGCAGGCTGCTGAATAATGACATGGCTACATGCAGGGTTCAAGCATGCAATAAGCTAGAGACCATTCTTAAAGCTGTTTCTTAAATATGGGAAGCAGATCACATCCCTAAAGCAGCTACCCAGCTGCCTGTGGTAGATCCCACCATGGAGTTGATTTCCAGTCTCCTCATGGGGAATAACTACCACCAGCTGCCCAGCCATTCAACCAGGCCCAGCCAAGTTGACACACAACCTTAACTACCACAGATAGGAAGACTGAATATTGTGAAAGTGTCAATACTACCCAAAGCAATCTACACACTTAATGCAATCCCAATCTAGATACCATTAACATTCTTTAGGGATATGGAAAAACCAATCACTAACTTTATATGGAAAGGAAAGAGACCTCCAATAAGCAAAGTACTACTAAAGAAGAAGAACAAAGTGGGAGGTCTCACACTCCTGGATCTCAAAATCTACTATACAGGTACAATATTTAAAACAGTGTGGTATTGGTATAGACCCATCCATGTATTGACAGCTGATCTTTGACAAAGGACCAAAACCCATTAAATGGGGAAGAGATAGCCCCTTTAACAAATGGTGCTGGCAATTGAATATCTACCTGCAGAAAAATGAAACAAGACCGATATCTCACTCCATATGCAAAAACAAAGTCAAGTTGGGTCAAAGACTTAAATGTAAAACCCAAAACTGTAAAGCTCATCAAAGATAAGATGCAAGTAAATCTAGGAGCCCTAATTTATGGCATAAATAGACCATCAAGCATAACCCAGAATGCACAGGAGGTGGAAGAGAATCTAGATGACTGAGACCTTTTAAAAATTGAATTCTTATGCACATCTAAAGACTTTGTCAAAAGGGTAAAAAGAGAACCTACAGATTGGGAGAAAATATTGCCTATGACATATCTGACAAAGGATTTATCTCCAAAATTTATAGAAAATTCACCTCAATGTCAAAAAATAAACAATCCAATTCAAAAATGGGCAAGGGACATACACAGAGACTTCACTAACGATGATATGCTGGTGGCCAACAAACACATGAGGAATTGCTCTCTGTCATTAGACATCAGAGAGATGCAAATCAAAACAATGATGAGATATTATCTCACCCCAGCAATAATAGCAAAGTTGAACAGGACAGAAAATAACAAATATTGTGAGGTTGTAGAGAGATTGGAACTCTCATACACTGCTGGTGCGACTATGAAATGGTACAACTATTGAGGCAAATGGTATGGCATTTCCTTAAAAAACTGAAAATAGAAATACCATTTGAACCAGCAATTCCATTACAAGGAACATATCCTAAAGAGATGAGAGACAGGGCATGAACAGACATATGCACACCCGTGTTCATCACAGCCCAATTCACAGCAAAGAGATGGAAACAACCTAAATGCCTATCAACAGATGAACAGATAAAACCAAATTATGGTACATTCACACAATGGAATACTATGCTACATTAAAGAACTATGAAGAATACATGAATCATCTCACAACATGGATGAATCTGGAGAATGCTATGCTGAGTGAAATCATTCAATTGCAGAAGGACAAATATTGCATGAGCCCATTAAGTAAAAAGTCAAGGAAGGGTTTGCTGGGGAAGGGAACTCACTTTGTAGGTTACCAGGGATGGGAAGGAAGGGGAGGGGAAAATTTCAAACTAATTGGGGGCCACACAGAGAGTTGGTTAAGTGGAGGGATGGAATGGAAAGTGTCTGTGACCAGCATGATAACACTGGGGAAAGGGAAAACACCCAATTGTGCACGTAAGATATAGACGACAGAGGCTGTTATTTGTTGTTAGGTGCTGTCAAGTCATTTCTGACTCATAGTGACTCCATGCACAGCAGAATGAAACACTGCCTGATCCCACATCAGCTCCATGATCCTTGCTATACTTGAGCCTATTGTTGCAGTCACCTTGTCAATCCATCTCATTGAAGGCCTCTCCCTCTTTCTTCAACCCTCCACATTACCAAGCATGACATCCTTCTCCAGGGAATGGTCCCTTCTGACAACATGACCAAAGTAGGTGAGACGAAGTCCAGCCATTCTCACTTCCAAGGAGCATTTCAGCTGCACTTCCTCCAGGACAGATCTGTTAGTTCTTTTAGCAGTCCATGGTACTTCCAGCATTCTTCGCCAGCAGCACAACTCTAAAGCATCAATTCTTCTTTGCTCTGTCCCAGTCGCCCTAGCCTTTTTACTCTCCTTTCTCCCTTCCCGCCTTGCTGCTTGTGGGGTGTGGCCTGGGTTCCTTCTCCTTACCTGGATTCCTGTGGCTGATTCCTCCATGAGAGAGGCTAATACCAGTTTATGCACAACACTGCATTACCACTAACACCAAGCACCAGGCTACAGATAAATGTGTAGACAACTGAGAAGAACAGACAGGGGTCGGTGAATAGGAATATACTTTAGACCAATGATAGATTCAGCTGAGGAATAATCTTACACAAATAGTAATGATACAAAATAACCATAATCATTACAGAAGCAACAGAAGACAGACTTGGAGTAATCCCTCAGAGACAGTCAGATACCTTGGGAGAGAGAAAACCACCAGATCTGCTGACTCAGGACCATAATATTGAGGGACACCAGGCTCAATTGGCACAACATAATACATAAAAATCGTGTTACACAACCTGCTCTGGTGAGTAGTGACTGTGGTTTTAAAAGCTTTCAAGCAGCCATCTAAGATGTAGCTAATGGTCTCCTCTTGTCTGAAGTGAAGAAGAGTGAAGAAAACAAGGACATTTGGAAACAATTAGTCAAAAGATATGATGGACCTTGAGACCAGAAGAACTAGATCATGCTTGGCTACCAATGCCAACCACTTGGGAAGGGATCAAAACTGGAGATCCTGTGTAGAATGGAAGGGAAAACATGAAACAAAATTAAAAAACAATAACGACCAGAATTACTGGTTGGATGGAGTCTGGTGGGACCCCCAAGAATATGGCCCTGGGAGACACTTCAGGCCTAGGATAAAACTCACTCCCAGGGGCTGGCTCTCAGCCCAACTATAGTAAGACTTATATGTAGCACACCCAACCCAGGGTGAGGCATCCACCAACTCTACAGAGACACACCCCTTGGAACAATTGGCCACGGGACACCAGAGGGACAGCATTCACATGGAGGACAGGAGTACATAACGAGGAAAGGCACAGGGATGGGGAGGTCACAGGGAAGGGAGAGGACAAGGGTGGGTTAGGGTTAGGGATGGTAGTTTGGGAGTGAAACCAAATGCACATGACCTGTTGAATTTAAAACAAATTCTGCTCTGTAAATTTGCACCCAAAGCACAATTAAACAAAACAAAACAAAACAAAACCCTATGGAACAGTTTGCTCTGTAACAAATGGAGTCACCCTAAGTTGAAATCGACTCAAAGGCAACTAACAACACATAGCTATAGACATTGAAATACATAAATAGATTAGATGGATGGAAGGACAGATATATGGACAGACAGACATACAGATAGACAGATAGATGGATAGTTACAGATATAGATACAAACACAGAAATAAATACTATAGTGTAGAGGTTATAACAAAAATAGCTTACTGGTTATCTACCATATACAGCATTTCCAGATAGGCATTATTTGTCCCCTTTTACAAGTAAGAAAACTGAATCTCAGAGATGTTAAGTTACTTGATAAAGCTGAGATTTGAGCATGGTTATATTGGTTTCCTAGGACTGCCACAGATCTGGTGGTTTAAAACAACAGAAATTAATTCTCTCACAGTTCTGAAGGCTAGAAGTCTGATTTCCAGTTGCCACCAGAGCCATACTCTCTCTGACGATTCTAGGAGAATATTCTTTTTGTGTCTTCCAGGTTCTGGTAGTCCCTAGTGTTCCTTGCTTTGTGGCAACCTAACTCCGAACTCTGCCTCTGTCTCCACATCACCATCTTCCCTCTGTGTTTTTTCCTCTTTTTATAAGGACACCAGTGAAATTGAATGAGCAGACATCCTACTCCAACATGACCTCATGTTAATTAATTACATCTGCAAAGATGCTATTTCCAAATAAGGTCACATTCACAAGTGCAGGGGCAGGGGAAGTTAGGACTTGAACATATCTATTTAGGGAACACAAATCAACCCATAACATTTGGGTTATCAAAGACCTGTGCTTACCTGACCCCACTGAATTGCTCTAGTATAGGTGTGCCCCAAGTAATCTATCTAGAAAGCCAGAGCACCAGAGCTTCCTAAAGTTCTATCCTGGGATGCATGCATGCCTATGAAATTACAGTTACTCATAGAAAGGAGGAAAAGAAGAATAGTTAGACAGAGGGAAATGCCTCTGTGTGGACCAGAAAACATCCACAATTTAAAAGCAGTCCCTAGCCAATAAGGCTGTCAGCACCATCCCTATCATCCACTGTGCTAAAGCCCAGAATTCCTGCTCCTTCCTTTGCTTGTATATCTTCCTGACTTGAATTCTCATCTCACTCACTTCCACACCCAGCATGTCCACCTTCAGACAAAAGTTTCCATCCACCCACTATTTCTCTAAAACCACCCCTCAGTTTAATTATAATAATAGCAAGATTAGGAAGACAGGGAGTTACTTTTGAAATTCTTCAAAATAATCACCTTTTCAAAGGTTAACAGTAATATGTGTGGGTCATATTGTTTTGAAAAATGATGAAAAGAGCTTGGAGTTAGCAGAGTGAAAGCAAGAATTGGAAGCATATAGAGAAGGCAGTCAAAGGAGGAGACAGCACTGCATAGTCCTGCTCTGGCCATGCCTTATCTGGGTCAGGCATCCTGAAGTTAAAACCTAATGAGCCCTTAGTTTCAGTCTTGATAAAGCCTGTCTTGTTATCTGGAGGATGAGACACTTTGGTTTACTTTGCTAAGCCTTTTATCAAAAGATTACTAGGACATATCAATTTTGCAAAGGCAGTATTAGTAGTGGTGATGAGGAGGATAAAAATCATCATTGCTCACATTTGTAGGCCTAGGACAGACACACTCCTTCTCATGTCTCTCCTCCTTCACCTAGAAATCAGGGAGTGTGAGTGTTTGCAGAATTATTCACACAGCTCCTAAAGAAGTTTTTCTTCCTCTCCTCTTCTCCATCCCTCACTTTCAGAAGTGAACTAACTCCACAGTGACACTATCAGAAGATAGAGTAAACTTCCTAGTCTTAGACTTAGAATTGGCTCTGTCCAGCCAACAAAAGATCCCCAGAACATTTCTTTGACCCTTGGCTTCTTAAGAGGGTCCCTGAAAGGGCATCATTTTAGTGCCACTATTATTCTAATTCCTTCATTCCACCCAATTTATCTTGTACTGTCACATGTCTTCATGAATTGCTCCTTTAGAAGGTGATAATTTAACAATCTAATGAATTAATTTTAATTAAATCATAGATGTGTTGGACATAAAGTCATTTACTGATTTCGTTTCAGTCAAAAGACTAAATGCCCCAACTATCCAGGGAAGAACAATAGTAGTGATCTCTTTTACTTACCGTTTCATCATTTATTTCTCCATTTTTTTCTCTTTTAACCTTAAATGATACTTTAATGAAAGGACCTCTGATGGTTAGGAGCAATTGGCTGCTAACCAAAAGTCAACAGTTTGAACCCACCAGCCACTCAACAGGATAAAGATGAGGCTATCTGGTTCTGTAAAGATTAATAGCTTTGGGAACCCTGTGGGGCAGTTCTACTCTGTCCTATAGGGTAGCTGTGAGTCAGAATTAACTCAATGGCCATAGGCTTGGTTTTAGTTTTAATGAAAGGTCACTGATAGTCATGCATAAATGAAATGACTCATGTTTCCCAAGTATATTTGCATTTCATATCAGATCATCATGTAACCAGATCAATACTTCATGAAACTCCTTGTTGCAATTCTCTAACCAAGTGCCAGCACTTCATCCAATTTTTAGGCTTGGGAACAAAAGTGTAAGCAATGTATTCACTGATATAGTGATTCCTTCTGCTTGACATACAAACACTGAAAAATCAGTAGTATCTAACTGAAACTTTCTACTGTGCTGTCTGTGAATCATAAAATCTACACTCCAGTGTATCACTCAGGTTGCGTTCTTGTTATATCTAATGTTATAGGGAAAAAATAGCAGGAAATGGTTAATATTTTAATTTATCCACCTTTATTATATGTTGGGTTGGATAGTCTCTATTTGCTCCCCTTGTCCATTCATGGCCCTTCTCTTCCTTTCTTCATGCCCCATGAGTCTGATCTGGGTGGTATGTATGTATCATCTGGGCTCCCTTGCTGGCTGAAAAGTTTAGTAACAGAAATTTGAAATTTACTGGAGGAGCTTAATAGCAGATTTGGGCTGGCAGAAGAAAGAATCATGGAACATGGAGATAGGGCAATTAAAATGAGCCAGTCTGAGGAACAGAAATGAAAAATAGTTAAGAAAAATGAACCTGTGGAACATCATCAAATGGGACAACTTATGTATTATAGGAGTTTCAGAAGGAAGAGAGAGAGAAAGGGGAAGATAGAATATTTAAAGAAATAATGGCCAAAAGCTTCCCCAAATTTAATCAAAGGCAAGTATCCATATATCCAAGAAGCTGAAAGAGCTCCAAATACAATAAACTCAAAGAGATCCACAATGAAATATTATAATAAAACTGTTAAAACCCAAGAAAATGGATCTAGAAAGCAGCAAAAAAGAAGTAAATCATTTACTACAAGGGATACTGAATAAGATGAAGTGTCAATTTGTTACCAGAAAACTTAGAGGCCAGTAGGCAGTGGAATGACATATTTAAAGGGCTGGGTGGGGGTGGGGTGGGGAACCCTGTCAACCAAGAATACTAATCAGGCAAAATTGAGGACAAAATTAAGACATTCCCATATAAACAAAAGCTGAGAGATTTTGTCATCACTAGTCATAACCTTCAAGAAATGCTAAATGTAGAAATGAAAAAACACTGGAAAATAACTCAAAGCCATTTGAAGAAATGAAGCTCTCCAATAAAGGTAACTGCAAAGGTAAATATAAAAGCCAGTATTATTGTATTTTTGGTTTATAACTCCATCTTTTATTTAAAAGACAAATGTATAAAAATAATTATAAATTTATGTTATTTGACATAGCATGTATTAAGATATGATTTATGACAACTTAAAGGTGGTGAGGGGACAGAGCTGTATAGCAACAGAGTTTTTATGTGCTATTGAAGTTCAGTTGATATCAATTTAAGCTAGAATACTATAAATTTAATATTTTAAATTTAGTTCCTATGATTCTTTTCTCCTTTCCTTTTGCGTATATTTTTTAGATAATTATAACTATAGTAGTTACAAACAATTATCTAAAAAATATACGCAAAAGGAAAGGAGAAAAGAATCAAAATGGTTCATTACAAAAAAATCCACTAAACACAAAAGAAGTCAGTAATGCAGAGAATGGGGGGTCAAAAAAGTTACTGCCGTTATTAGTTGCCATGGAGTCAGCTCTGACTCATGGTGACATTATGCAAAACAGAATGAAATGTCGTTCAGTGCTTTGCTATCTCCATGACCTTTCGAATGTTTGAGCCCATTGTTGTAGATATTGTGACAATCCATCTCACTGAGAGATTCACTCATTTTTTCTGACCTCTACTTAAGCAAACATGATGGTCTTTATTCAGTCATTGGTCTTTACTAATGATGCATCCAAAGTAAGCAAAACAAAATCTTGCTATCTTCATTTCTAAGGAACACTCCAGTTGTAGTTCTTCTCAGACTGATTTGTTCATTCTTCTGACAGTCATAATATATTCAATATTCTTCACCAATACCACACAATTTAAATGCATCAATTCTTCTTTTGTCTTCTTTTTACAATGTCCAGTTTTCACATGCATATGAGGCAATTGAGAAGAGCATGGCCTGGATCAGGCACACCTTAATAATTAAAGTGACATCTTTGCTGTTTAGAGCTTTGAAGAAGTTTTTGAAGCAGATCTCCCCAATGCAATATGTTATTTAATTTGTTTTTGTGTGTGTGTGTGTGTGTGTGTGTGTGATTTGGGTGAAAGTTTACAGAGCAAATTCACTTTCCATACAGCAGTTCACTTACATTTTGACTCATGACATCGACTACAATTTACCACAATGCAACAGATACCCTCTCACTTCCTCCCCATAGTTACCTCTTCCCTGTGTCCTTACCTCCATGCACTCCTGCCCCCTGAGCTATGTCCCTTCTATTCTCCCATGGTTGTTCTCTCCAAGGAGTGTATCTACCTAGTATAAATGTTCACCTCATAGGCCTGTATTTTGTGTGGCTAGAAGCCACAGGTGGGGGTTCAACTCCAGACCTGAAGGGCAGCTAGGGGACATAGTCTCAGGTGTTCCTTCAGGCTCTATCAGACCAGCAAACCTGGTCTTTTTTTAAAATGATTTTGAGTTTTATTCCACATTGTTCTCCCACTCTATCCAGGATCTCCTACATAGATCCATCTCTGAGTGATTGACAATGGTAGCTGGGCACCATCTAGTTCCTCTGGTCTCATAGTCATAGGTTGAGGATCGCATGGTGTACTAGTCACTTGGACTAATTGTTCCCATGTGTCTTTGGTTTTCTTCATTCATCTTTGCTCTGGATGAAGAGAGACCCATCGTTGCATCTAGATGGCCGCTTGCAAGCTTTTAAGATCCTAGTTGCTAATCACCAAAGTAGGATTAGGATGTGGAACAATGTTTTTGTATTGTATGTTATGCCAGTTGAGCTTGATGTCCCCTGAAACTATGGTCCTGAGTCACAGGTCCAACTACTTGCTCCTTCTGGGTAGCTGGCTGTGGCTAAGAAATGACTACAACCTTGTCCCTTGGCAGCTCTACTATATACCTGGGAATTCTTACAGAACATACAAATACACTTGTAGAAACATTGTCTGCCAACCCTATACATGGTCATGTATAGGGCAACCGATCCCTGCATAGACATACCTAATCATTCAGCCTGTCCACCCACCTATCCACCTGTGTATCAATGTTTGCCTTCACTAACAATACAGTACTGTATGTGCAAAAAAGGTTCATCATTGTTGTCTGTTACTTCCATGCACCTCTCTATGTCTTCCTCTTCCTCAATGCCACTGTATTGATCACCCACATTTGGTATATTGCCCTTCTCTTCACCCAAATCAAAACTTGTTTCTACCTATCTAACAGTGTCCCCTCCCATTCCCTCCACCCCTGGTAACCAACAAAGAAAATTTCCTTCCATATATAAACCTTTCCTTGACTTTTTACAATACAGGACTATTACAATATTTGTCTTTCTGTGATTGACTTACTTCACTCAGCATAATGTCCTCCAATTTCATCGACATTATGTGGTTACAGATTCTAGAGTACACTTTAGGGTTGCATAGTATTCCATTGTATGCATGTACCATAGTTTGGTTATCCATTCTTCTGTTGATGGGTACCTAGATTGTTCCATCTTTTGGCTATTGTCAATAGTGCTGTGATGAACATGGGTGTGCATATATCTGTTCTTGTCCTGGCTCTCATTTCTTTAAAATACATACCTAGTAATGGAATGGCTGGGTCAAATGGTAATTGTAATTCCAACTTTTTTTGAGGAATCACCATACTGCTTTCCACAATGGTTGAATCATTTGACAGTCCCACCAGCAGTGTATGAGTCCCAATCTCTCCGCATTCTCACTAGCATTTATTATTTTCTGTCTTGTTGGACTTAGCTACTAGTGCTGGGTCAAGATGGTATCTCACTGTCGTTTTGGTTTGCATCTCTCTAATGGCTAATGATTGTGAAAATTTCTTCATGTGTTTGTTGGCTGCCTGAATATCCCCTTTGGTGAAGTGTCTATTCATGTCTTCTTCCCATTTTTGAATTAGATTATCTGTCTTTTTGTTGTTGAGGTGGTGGAGTTTTCTATAAATTCTAGAGATAAGTACCTTGTCAGATATGTCATTCCCAAATATTTTTTCCCATTCTGTAGGTTCTCTTTTGACTCTTTTGGAGAAGTCTTTGGAAGCACATTAAAATTTAATTTTAAGAAGGTCCCATTTATCTAATTTGTCTTCTGCTGTTTGTGCATTTTGTGTTATGCTTGATAGTTTATTTATGCCATATATTAGGGCCCCTAAATTTGCCCCTAGTGTTTCCTTGAGGAACTTTATAGTTTCAGGTTTCACATTGAAGTCTTTGATCCATCTGGTGTTAGTTATTTGTATGACATGATCTTGTTTAATTTTTCTGCAAATGGATATCCAGTTTTGCCAGCACCATTTGTTAAACAGATCATCTCTTCCCCATTTAATGGATTTCAGCCCTTTGTCAAAGGTCAGCTGACCATAGGTCAATGGATTGAATTCTGGGTTCTCAATTCTATTCCGTTGGTCTATGTGTCTCTCATTGTACCAGTAGCAGGCAGTTGTAACTGTTTTGACTGTGGTTGTATAGTAGGTTTTAAGATCCAGGAGTGTGAGACCTCCTACTTTGTTCTTCTTCAATAATGCTTTGCCTATCTGAGGTCTCTTTCCTTCCATATAAAGTTAGTGATTGTTTTTTTCCATATGCTTAAAGAATCTTGATGGGATCTGGATTGGGATTGCATTGAATGTATAGATTGCTTTGGACAGAATGAACATTTTCACAATGTTCAATCTTCCTATCCACAAGTATGGGATGTTCTTCCATTTATGTAGATCTCTTACGGTTTCTTGAAGTAGTTTTTTATAGTTTTCTCTGTACAGGTCTTTGTGTCCCTGGTAAGATTTATTCCCAAGTATTTTATTTTTTTGAAAGCTATTGTAAATGGTATTGGTTTCCTTATTTCATTTTCAGCAATCTCTTTACTGGTGTAGAAGAATCCATCTGATTTTTGGATGTTGATCTTGTATCCTACCACTATGCTAAATCTCTCAATTAGTTCCAGTAGATTTTTTTTACTGAGTCTCTTGGATTTTTCTAGGTGTAGGATCATATCATCAGCAAATAGGGATAGTTTGACTTCTTCCTTACCAATTTGGATGCCTTTGATTTCCCTTTCTTGCCTTATTGCCCTGGCTAAGACTTCCAATACAATGTTGAATAGAAGTAGTGATAGAGTACATCCTTGTCTGGGTCCTATTGGCAAGGGGAATAGTTTCATTCTCTCTCCATTGAAAATAATGTTGGCTGTTGGTTTTGCATAGATGCCCTTTATTATGTTTCTATTTTTCTGAGAGTTTTGATCAGGAATGGGTGTTGGATTTTATCCAATGCCTTTTCTGCATCAATTGATATGATCATGGGGTTCTATTTCTTTGTTTTATTTATGTGGTGGATGACATTGATTGTTTTTCTAATGTTGAACCATCCTTGTATACCTGATATGAACCCCACTTGGTCATAATGAATGATTTTCTTGATATGTTGTTGCAGTCTATTGGCTAGGATTTTATTGCAGATTTTTCCATCTCTATTCATGAGGGACATTGGTCTGTAGTTTTCCTTTTGAGTGATGTCTTTACCTGGTTTTGTTATCAAGGATATGCTTGCTTCATAAAATGAATTTGGGAGGATTCCATCATGTCCTAAGTTTTGGAATAATTGAGTAGGATTGGTGTCAGTTCTTCTCTGAATGTTTGGTAGAATTCTCTGGTGAAGCCATCTGGGCCAGGACTTTTTTTGTTTGTAATTTTCTTATGACCTGTTCCATTTCTCCTTTTGTTATTGATCTGTTTAGCTTTTCTACCTCAGTCTGTGTTAGTTTAGGTAAGTGGGGAGGTGGCAATAACAGAAAAGAGATAGAGTAGGACAATAATGAAGAAAAAAATGGGAAAAATGCAAAAAGAAAAACAAGGAATGGGGCAACCAGGAGAAATAAAAAAATGGGAACCAGGAACAGGGAAGAGAGAAAAAGCTGAAAATTAGAACCTGGGAAGGGAAGAATAAAGAATAATAATAGAAAGTATGAAAAAAATATAATTTCAAAACAGACAAAAACAAACAAACTGAACAAAAAGAAAAAAAAAAAAAAATCTCGACAGGGCAGGGCAGGTTGCAGGACACCCAGGCTCCATCAAAGCACATAGACTGGGACGGAATTCCTGGTCCAAAAGGTGGATGAGGGTGAGGGGTGACCATACCTCCGTTCACCAAGAGGGTGTAGGGTATAAGAGTAACAAGGGAAATATCGCACCTTTCCCATTGTTCCTGTCTGGAATGTACTTGAGGTCCCCAGCAAATGGAGCCTATATTTAGGTCCCTGGAATCTGAGAGAATGCTGTTGCTTTAAATATCCAAAATGGTCAAACTGCTTGTAAACATTCAAAATGACTGTGACTTCTGGATAGCCAAAAGTCCATGGCTCAGCCCATCTCCCTCTTCACTGTTTCCCCTTTTATTCACCAGCTACCAGTGCAGTCCTCTGTGCAGTCCCTGGCTAGCAGGGCCAGTTTGTAGGTTAATTCTTAGGTCTTAACACCACTTGGCAATATCCAAGCTGTCCATGCCATCAGGATCGCTGACAGACCACAGCTACATATGTCTCCTTTTTCAGCGTTTTCATGCAGGATCTTCTATTAGTTGATGTTTAGTTCACTTCTGTATCCTTCCTTTCAAAGCTGAGGGCTCCATGATTATCTTCTATATCTGTGTTAATTGTTTCCCCTTTTCTCTGTTGAAGAGGGTCTTTGTAGTTTGTCTGTCTATTCTGCCATCTTACCAGAGCCCTTGTTTAATTTCTTGACTGCTGCTTCCATGAATGTTGATTGTTAATCCAAGTAGAATGAAATTCTTGAGAACTTCAATGTTTTCCTTACTATGATGTTGTTTGTGGGTGAGTTGTGAGGATTTTAATTTTCTTTATGTTCTTGTGTAACCTACACTAAGGACTATATAGTCTTTGACCTTCATCAGTATGTGGTTTCAAGTCATCTTCATTTTTGCCAAGCAAAGTTGTGTCATGTACATATTCCTGATTGTTAATGAGTCTCTTCTCAACACTGATACCATGTTCTTCCTTATATAGTCCAGCTTCTCAGATTATTTCTTCAGCATACAAAGTGAATAAATACACTTTTTCCAGGGACCACACAATACCCTTTTGCTGTCTTTGAACAACTGCCATTGAATCCATGTGCAGATTCTGCTTAAGATTAAAAAAAAAAAAAATCAAATAGCAAAACAGGAGAAGTTCTTCTTTATCAGTTGTTACTTGATATAATTCAATTAAACTCTGCAGTCAAAAGGCAGAGACTGGCAGAACAGATTTTAAAAATATATGATAAAATATATATTCTGTCTATGAGAGACTCGTTTTACATGTAAGGAAAGAAAATAGTCTGAAGGTGAAAGAATTGAAAAAAATATATATTCTGTTGCAGATAGTCGCTAAAAGAGAGTAAGGGTAACTTTTTCTTCTGCTTGATGCTGCAGCCAGGAATGTAGATGTGCTGCTTGAGGCTCCACTGCCTGTATCAGACCATGAGGTGACCTTCAAGAAATAAGTTACAGGAGACAGGAAGATCTCATCTTACCTGTAGCCCACACATTAGTTCTCTCTAGCATCTTGATACCTGAAAAACTAGGTGCAATGATTTGAAATGGGGATTCTGGTGCTCTGAATAGCACATTAAGTCAAAGAAGGCCAAAATCAGGGGAATGGGATTAGAAAGGAAGAAGAGGCAGTGCAAACAACTGGAAAGAATAAAATAAACAAACCTATCTTGCAGAGTGCTGACTGGCCAGTGAGACAGGGCATCGGAGGTCTCCCTGGGGCAGTGGAAAGAAGAAACCAGAGGACCTGCACCCACTCCACAGATCTATCTTCAGCACTCACTTTTATCAGTAAATTTGGGACCACTAGGAGGGCAGCCTTCTGAGAAGTGGAGCAGAATCTCCTATGGCTCCAGAATTGGGAGCAGAGGTGGAAGCATGCCACAAGTGTGTGGGCCCTGGGACAAACTTGTGGCATGGGTCAGAGCAGCTATTCCAAGATAGTGTTTTGACATAGAGGGGCCTGGAGTATGGGGCTTTTGTGGCTGTCTAAACTTGGCAGAAACTGACGGGCCCATGACCATTGTGGTCTTTGCCGAACTTGAGCTGTGGGCCTGTAAGTAGCAATATAATGCCATCATTAGCAGATTATTCAAAGCCCTGGAAACTGCTTCTGGTGCATTGGAGTTTTTTTCTCTTTCTTCCCTCCTTTTCCCATCTCTCCCCTGCCTCACCCAATAGAAGAACCACATTAAGCCACCACAATACCTGCCAGCTTGAATCCTAAACCTGCTCCATGATGAATAGAGACCTGCATCCACATTCTACACAGTGATTCCATCATCACAAAGAAAACTGGAGAGCAACTAAACACACCTGCATTAATAGCCAAAAAAAAAAAAAAAAAAAAAATACACCAGTTTCACCTTTGCAAAAATATTAAATCATAAAATCAAGACAAAACAAATCAATACATAATTAACAGTTAAAGACAACTTAAAAATGTCTAGGAAACAACAGGTAACCTCAGGAAAAAAAAAAAAAAAGGATAAGACAATAGAAATAAAATCCCAAACAAAAGTCTCATTAAACATGGAGGAAGAGACAATAGAATTATCAAAGAAGGAGGTTAGAAAGTAAGTTTATGGAACTCTACAAGCACTAAAGGAAACCCAAACAGAACCAAGGAAAATAGACAGTAATCTGGAAAAACTCAGGAAAATCATTCGAGAACAAAATTACAAGATTAATACACAATTAAACTCGTACAAAAACAGCACTTAGAAATCAAGAAGATGAATACCAAAATTACAGAATTACACAACATAGTGGAAGCACAAAAGAATAGACTAGAACTGGCTGAATACATTTCCCAACTAGAAGATAAATCCCTTGACATCAGACTGTATGAAGAAAAATGAGAACAAAGATTTAAGATAAATAAAGAGAACCTAAGAGTTACATGGGGGAGGCGGGGCAAGATGGCGGACTAGGCAGAAGGATTGCACAGACCCTCTTCAACAAAGAAAAGGGAAACCAATTAACACAGACACAG
>NW_006921821.1:4142965-4145458 GCF_000298275.1 Orycteropus afer afer
AATTGACATATGCTTCATTGGAATTCCAGAACAAGAAGAGATGACAAAACCACTGAGGAAATTGTGGAAGACCTACTAACAGAAAATTATCCCCATATCATGAAAGAAGAATATGTATTTGTCCAAGAAGCTCAAACAACCCCATATAGGATAGATCCCAAGAGAAAAACACAGAGGCATAACATAATCAACCTATCCAAAACCAAAGACAAAGAATGAATCTTACAAGCTGCCTGGGACAAAACAAACATCACTTATGATGATCAAACAGTCTGAGTTCTGCTTACTTAGTAGAAACCATGCAGGCAAGAAGGCAATGGGACGGCATATATAAAACACTGAAGGAAAAGAACTTCCAACCAAGAATCCTATATCCAGCCAAACTGTCTATCAAATATGAGGGTGAAATCAAGACATTCTCAGACAAACAGAAATTAAGGGATTTTGTAAAAACCAGACGAACCCTATAAGAAATGCTTAAGGAAGTCCTTACAACAGAGAACAACAATATCAGGACACATGACATAAACACTAAAACTAAATCAGAAATAGATGTTCAAAATAAGACCATAAAACATTGTACACTAAAAAACAAGGATGTCAATCTGCACATGACAATAGCAACTAGTCAAATAGAGGGAATAAAAGTTCTAGGTACAAAATTCCAAATGGAGAGGAAAACAGGACAAAGTTCTCATAGAACAGACTGTTCCAAAAATATAGAGACAAGAATTCACTCCAAGGTAACCACAGAAAAATTAACAATTACCCTAAGCAAACCCAGAAGGAAGGAAAACATATGGATTTAGTAAGCACAAAACCAACAATAAAGAAAAAGAGAGAGGAAACATTTAACAACAAAATGAACTCAACACAGAAAAGTATATGGGTCAAGGAAACTCCAACAACACAACAAAAAAATACAATAGAATGACAGTCAATTCATACCTATCACTAATTATACTCAATGTAAATGGATTAAATGCACCAATCAAGAGAAAGAGATTGGCAGACTAGATAAGAAAAGAAGACCCATCGATTTGCTGCCTACAAGAGACCCACCTTGGGCACAAAGATAAAAACAAATATAAGTTAAGGGGTGGAAAAAAATATACCAAGACAATGGTAACCAAAAAAGAGCAGCAGTGGCAATATTTTGCCAGTGGCAATAATTCTGGTAAAACAGACTTTACGGTGAAAAAGAATGTAAGAGACAAAAAAAGACACTATATGATGCTGAAAGGGTCAATTGACCAAGAAGACTTTATGATAATAAATATCTATGCACCCAATGAAAATGCTGCAAAATATGTGAAGCAATTATTAATTGAATTGAAAGGGAAAATAGACAATTCTACAATAGTAGTAGGAGACTTTAACCCACCACTTTCAAGGAGGAACAGATCAACTATAAAAAAACTCAACAAAGATACAGAAGAAATCAACAACATAATCAACTAATTTGAGCTCATAGACATATACAGAGCACTCCAGACAACAAAAGCAAAATTCACATTCTTCTCCAGTGCACATGGAGCATTCTCCAAAATAGATCACATAAAACAAGCCTCAATAAATTCAATACATTGAAATACTACAATGTATCTTCTAAGACCACAATTCTATAAAATTAGAAATTAATAATATGAAGATCAAGGAAAAAACATCAAATGTGGAAGCTGAACAATACACTGCTCAAAAGCTACTGGGTAATAGAAGAAATAAAAAGTGAAATAAAACATTTCCTAGAAAAAAATGAGAATGAAGATACATCCTACCAAGACCTATGGGACACAACAAAAGCAGTACTCAGAGGTAAAGTTTATAACAATAAATGCATACATCAAAAAAGAGGAAAGAAACAAAATCAATTCTCTAACTCAACAATTCTACCAATTAGAAAAATAACAACAAAAGAATCCTACAGTATCCAGAAGTAAGGAAATAATAAAGATCAGAGCAGAAATAAATGAAACAGAAAAAAAAAATAGAGAAAATCAAAAAAACAAGGAGGTTCTTCTAAAGATTGACAAACCATTGGCAAATCTAACAAAAGAGAAGATGCAAATAACATGAATAATAAATGAAAAGGGTGACATCACAACAGAACCAACTAAAACTAAAAAGATACTGACAGAGTATTATGAAGAACTGTACTCCAACAAATTTGACAACCTAGAAGAGATGGATAAGTTTCTGGAATCAGAAGACTTACCTAAACTATCCCAGTCAGAGATGGAATACTTGACCAGACCCATAACAAAGGAAGAAATTGAAGAGGTCATTAAAAAACTTCCCACAAGAAAAACTTGTGGCCCTGATGGCTTCACTGGAGAATTTTATCAAATATTCAGGGAAGACTTGATCCTGTACTACTCAAGCTATTCCAGAACATAGAAAAAGATGGAATACTCCCAAACTAATTTTATGAAGCAAGCATAACACTAATACCAAAACTAGGGAAAGACACCACTAAAAAGGAAAACTACAGAC
>NW_006921821.1:4146118-4154823 GCF_000298275.1 Orycteropus afer afer
GCCTAAGACACTTGACTGCTAACCAGAAGGCTGGCAGTTCAAACCCACCAGCCACTCCTCGGAAGGAAGGTTGGGCAATCTACTTCCACAGTGATACTGCCTCGGAAACCCAAGGAGGGGTTGCTATGAGTCGGGGACGACTCGACAACACATAACAACAACAACAACAAACTAAAAAGATAAAATATCTAGGAATAAATCTTACCAGAGACCCAGAAGACCTATACAAAGAAAACTATATAACACTACTACAGGAGACAACAAGGATCTACATTAATGGAAGAACCTGCCTTGTTCATTGATAGGTAGACTGAATAGTGTGAAAATGTCAATACTATCTAAAGCAATCTACACATTTAATGCAATCCTGATCCAGATACCAATGAAATTTTTAAGGACATGGAAAAACCACTTACTAACTTCATATGAAAAGGAAAGAGACCTCGGATAAGCAGAGCACTACTGAAGAAGAACAAAGTGGGAGATCTCACACTTCCAGATCCTAACACCTACTATAAAGCCACAGTTGTCAAAACAGCATGGTATTAGTACAATGAAAGACAGATAGAACAATGCAACAGAGTCAAAAACCCAAAAATAGACCCAATCTGTCTATGGACAGCTGATCTTTGACAATGGTCCAAAACCCATTAAATCGGGAAGAGTTAGCCTCTTTAACAAATGTTGCTCAAAAAATTGGATATCTACCTTCGGAAAAATGACACAAGACTCACATGTCACCCCACTTACAAAAACAAACTCAAGTTGGATCAAAGACTTAAATGTAAAACCCAAAACTATAAAGCCCATCAAAGATAAGATAGGGGAAAATCTTTGTTGTTGTTATTATGTGCCATTGAGTCGGATCTGACTCATAGCTACCCCTCCTTGGGTTTCCGAAGCAGTATCACTGTGGAAGTAGATTGCCCATCCTTTCTTCTGAGGAGTAGCTGGTGGGTTTGAACTGCCAGCCTTCTGGTTAGCCGTCAAGTGCCTTAGCCACTATGCTACCAGAACTCCCTCCATTTAGAAGGAAATCTAGGGGCCCTAATTTATGGCATAAATAGACTATCAAGCACAAACCAGAATGCACAGGAGGTGGAAGAGAATCTAGATGACTGGGACCGCTTAAAAATTAAATTCTTATGTGCATCAAAAGACTTTGTCAAAAGGGTAAAAAGAGAACCTACAGATTGGGAGAAAATGTTTGCCTATGATGTATCTAATAAAGGACTTATCTCCAAAATCTATAGAAAACATCAACACCTCAACACCAAAAAGGCAAACAATCCAATTTAAATATGGCTAAGAGACATGAATAGACATTTCACTAAAGACGATATGCTGGCGGCCAACAAACACACGAAGAATTGCTTGCAATCTTAAGTCATTAGAGAGATGCAAATCAAAACAACAATGAGATATCATCTCACCCCAGCAATAATAGCAACGTTCAACAGGACAGAAAATAACAAATTCTGGTGAGGTTGCAGAGGGATTGGAACTCTCATACACTGCTGGTGGGATTGTAAAATAGTACAACCATTGTGGTAAATGGTATGGTGTTTCCTTAAACAACTGAAAAAAGAAATACCATTTGAACCAGCAATTCCATTACTAGTAATATATCCTAAAAAGGTAAGAGGCAGGACAAGAACAGATATATGCACACTTATGTTCATCGTAGCACAATTCACTGTAGCAAAGAGATGGAAACGAACTAAATGTCCATCAACAGATGAATGGATAACCAAATTATGGTACATTCACACAATAGAATACAATGCTACATTAAAGAACAATGAAGGATATGTGAATCATCTCACAACATGGATGAGCCTTCAGGACATTATGGTGAGTGAAATAAGTCAATCGCAAAAGGATAAATATTGTATGAGCCCATTATTGTAAAAAGACAAGGAAGGGTTTGCTTGAGGAAGGGAACTAATTCTGTAGGTTACTGAGGAGTGGAGGAAAGGGGAGAATAATTTCAAGGTACTTGGTGGCCACACACTAAGGTGGGTAAAGGGAGGGATGGTATGGAAAAAGTCTGTGACCAACATGATAACATTGGGGAAAAGGAGGATATCGAATTGTGCATATAAGATAGATGCCAGAGGCTAATACTAGTATATCCACAATTGTTGTTAGGTGCCATCGAGTCATATCTGACCCATAGCGACCCCATGCACAGCAGAATGAAACACTGCCCAATCCCGTGCCAGCTCCACAATCCCTGCTATACTTGAGCCCATCATCGCAGCTACTGTGTCAATCCATCTCGTTGAAAGCCTCCCCCCTCTTTCGTTGACCCTCCACCTTACCAAGCATGACATCCTTCTCCAAGGAATGGTCCCTTCTGACAACATGACCAAAATAGGTGAGATGAAGTCTGTCTGTTCTCGCTTCCAAGGAGCATGTCAGGTGCACTTCCTCCAGGACAGATCTGTTAGTTCTTTTAACAGTCCATGGTACTTTCAGCATTCTCCGCCAGCACCACAACTCAAAAGCATCAACTCTTCTTCGGTCTTCTTATTCATTGTCCAGCTATATCCACAATACTGCAATTCTATTAACACCAAACACCAGGCTACAGATAAACTCATAAATATCTGAGAAGATCAGATGGGGGTCAGTGAACAGATTATACTCTAGACCAAGGATTGATTCAACTGAGGCTAATCTTGCACAGATGCCAGTGATACAAAATACCCACAATCCTTACTGAAATAATAGAAGACAGACATAGAGCAATCCCTCACAGACAGCCAGACACTGTGGGAGAGAGATCCAACACATTTACCAACTCAGGAACATAGTATTGGGGACACCAGACACAATTGTCACAACAAAATACATAAAAATCTTGTTCCACACCTATATCAGTGAGTAGTGAGTGGTGTCTTAAAAGCTTTCAAGTGGCCATCTAAGATGCAGCAAATGGTCTCCTATCATTGGAAGTGAAGAACAGTGCAAAAAAACCAAGGGCATTTGGAAGCAATAAGCCCTAGAACATGATGACCTCAAGAGCAGAAGAACTGGATTGTGCCCAGGTACCAATGCCAACCACTTAGGAAAGGATCAAAACTGGAGATCCTGGATAGAGTGCGAGGAAAAATGTGGAACAAAATCCCAAAACACAATAATCTTGAGTTACTGGTCAGATGGAATCTGGTGGGACCCCCAATCCTATGGCCCTGGGATACACTTCAGACCTGGAATAAAACTCACTTCCAAGGGCTGACTGTTAGCCCAATAGTAAATAAGACATATACACAGACCACTCAAACCAGGGTGATGCACCCACACACTCTATGGAGATGCATTCCTTGGAGAAATTGACCATGGGGCACCAGAGCAGCATCATTCACATGGAGGAAATCCAGGACACACAGGAGTGCATAATTATGAGGGGCACAGGGAGGGGTGTGATTACTGGGAAGGGAGGGGAGGAGAGTGAGTTAGGGTTGCAGATAGTAATTGGAGAGTGAAACATTGTGTACATTTGTACACAAAATGTTGAATGTAAAACAAACTCTGCTCTGTAAATTTGCACCTAAAACACAATTTAAAAAAAGTAAGACAGAAAGAAATAAGTCACAGACTGAGAAAGGGAGAACAAAAATATAGAAATAGTCTAGGCTTTGATGACTTTCTGGAACCCATTGCTAGTCTTGAATTGGCTATCTCTAGTATTCTAGGAGTTCTGGTAGCATAGTGCCTAAGGCACTTGACTGCTAACCAGAAGTCTGGCGGTTCAAACCCACCAGCCACTCCTTGGAAGGAAGGTTGGGCAATCTACTTCTGTAGTGATACTGCCTTGGAAACCCATGGAGGGGTCGCTATGAGTCAGGTCTGACTCGACAGCACATAACAAAAACAACAGTATTATTCTAGGAGCTCTGGTGGCATAGTGCTATTCTGCATGAAAAAAAAATAAATGCTTGAATATTTGAGTCATGATTGTTTGAGTTTACTCAGTTGAATTTAACCTTAGCTCATACAAGACTAAATAGGGTAGCATGATTGTTTAAAAGACAAACAATACAGAGAAATATTTTTTGCATGTATTTCACCAAAGTGTCTGTCACCCGGATATCCTGAAATCTCTCCCTCCTTCATTTTAAGACCATTATTTCCTTTAAGATCAAATTGATATGAGTCAGTCTCCCACCCAGTCTGCTGTAGAAAGTCTATGCTTTCCCACCATTTCTGGGGCTTCTTCTGGAGGGCTCCCATCACTGTCCCTTGTTCTCAACTCATGTTGAGAATCCCTCTTCTTGAGGGATTCTTAATCAGCCCATCTCTCTGGTTCTTTCTTTTTCTTTTTTTCCTTTGTTTTCACCTCTCTTACCTCATTTTACAAAGGTTCTTTAACACAAGGCTTGCACAGAGCAATCTTTTCCTGGAAAAGAAAGGGAATTTCAACACTGTTATTTTAAAATTTAGTATAACACACCATTATTGTACAGTCACTCCACCTCAGTTACAGAGAATCTCGTTAGTCACTCTCACATCTCCCTGTCTGATGCCAGTTTGCTTGGGTTCTCACCTCCTCCCTGCACAGATCTTTGCCTTCCCTCTCTCAAATATTCTATAGTCCCAGATATCTCAAAACTGATCTTCCCATCCTTTCAGTTAAGGGAAGATTTAAAATTTGCATTATTACTTTAAAAAAAATTTTAAGCAGGAAAATTTAGTTTTCTTTGTTGTAAACTTCACCCATCTAAACTACCTCAGGGAGAATTCATCACAACCAAAAGATGCAGAGGATATTTTATAAAACAAAAAGGAAATAGATCCCAGTCTCCATCCTTGCAACATAAAGAAGTGGCAAAAGCTTTGAAATTAAAGTTTTCTTTGAACTTAGGCCAGATCAAATGCTTGGGCAAATTCCTTCCTCTCTATAAATGAAAGAAGATTTTTTTTTTCTCCTATGGCCAGAGCAGGGTTCCAGGACTCATGGTTCCTATTTCTCTACTTGACCCATAAATGACAAACAGTTAATATCTTGAATATAATAAACTCTTGCATATTAACAATGAATACTCTAATGGAAAAATATTCCAACAAGCAATTCAGAAAAGAAGAACTACATCTGGGCATTAAATTGATTTTTTAAGATTTGTCAATATTATGTAATAAAAATGCAACTACAAGTAAGAATTATATATACTTTTCATTATCATATTTACAATTTTTACTTTGGTGGTATACTTCCTTATTTTTACTTGTACCACTTCCCTCCCATATCCTTGCCTGCCTTGCTCAATGGAAAGTTCCAGATGCAGCAAGAATCCTTTCACTTTTTAGCACTGCAGGTTATCTTGGTGTCTCCTGTGGAAGGAGTTAGACTCTGGTATGCCTGCAGTCTCCTGTAGCAATCCTGGCTTCCAGGCCCAACCCAGCTGGACCACTGTGCATCTGGGTCCTCCTACCACTTCTGAACACAGATGATGGGTAATGGACATGGGGCCCAATTTCTTCTGCAGCTGCTCGGGGTGACACTAGCTGCAAGGACAGAGGAGTTAACATCTCTTGGGGTAGATTTTGATCAATGAGAGACAGTAGCTGGCAGATGATTTATCTCTCTTATTCCTTTCAACATATTGTTCAATATTACCTGCCCAGAGGCCTGCCCATGACAAACGATTGTCTGAGTATTTGCATGAAACTGTGACCCTTGGGTGATACATCTCCTTTATTTTCTTTTCTTCCTTTCCATTTTCCTTTTTCTCCAACCCTCTTATTCCTTTATTGGCACAGTAGTCACAGCAATGGATTTAAACATGTGAATAATCAAGAAAATGGCACAGGACCAAGCAACATTGTGTTCTGTTGTACATAAGATCACCATGAGTCTGAGCTGACTTGACAACAACTAACAACAATTTGTTTCCCTGAGACAGCAACAGAGAATCAGAATTTAAACTTTGTCTCAGGTTCAAATTTCTAGGAAATCTAGATGTTAAAATTTTATTACTCTTTCTGGAAGATAGTTTGGCAATATGCATCAAGTCATAAAAAATATATGCACTTTTTGACACAGAAAACTCACTTCTAGAAAGTTATATCAAGGATTTACAAAATACATCTGTAAAGCTTTTGTCTAGTTAACAGTTTAATATTCAAGTCTCATAGGCATTTGTATTTCTCAAGCTAATGTTTTTCAGTTGATAGTTACATAGAAAAAGTTTATATTTACATACAAAAAACCCAATACATTCTAAACAAAATGATATATTGTAACAGTCTTGAATGACATTCCAAATACAACTATTAGAACAGTTGAAGATACTTGCAAGGTCAAATTGAGTGTCAGTAAAAGAGCTCTGGTGGCATAGTGCCTAAGGCATTTGCCTGCTAACCAGAAGACTGGTGGTTCAAACCCACCAGCCACTCCTTGGAAAGAAGGTTGGGCAATCTACTTCTGTAGTGATACTGCCTCGGAAACCCAAGGAGGAGTCGCTATGAGTTGGCTCTGACTCAAAAGCAATGTGTTCCATTGTTGCAAAGGAGATGTACATGTCAGAGGTTGCTGGGTTAAAAGAAGTATCAAAGCAAAACTGATTAGAGAACAGCTATATTCTTGATTTACAATCAGAATGTGGTGTTTTAAGCATTTTGGATACTAATGTAGGTATTTTTACTCTCTTTTCATTATGTTTCTGGCAAACAGTAAGGACTTGGTATTGACAGAATGAAAAAATTAAAATAATGAGAAATATGTTTCTGGTTAGTATTGTCCTGCAAATATTTGCTCATTGGAAAGCTCCAAATGCTGCAAGAGTCTTTTCACCCTGCACTGCAGGTTGTCTCAGCACTTCAGATATAGATCCCCACTAAGTAACTTTAGTTGGAGATCTTTGTAAATATCTATGTTTAAGGATATCTGTGACTGATTTTAAGAACCAAATTTGGAAATAATTTAAATGTCCACTCATGGGAAGCAAACAAATACATTGGTTCTGAAGAAATGCAAATAGCCAGTCTATGCTGACTACTCTAGGGTAGGTTGAACATAAAGATGCATTTGTAGATGAAAGGATTGTTGAGGAAACATGGTTTGGAAAGTCTTGGTTCCAATGCAAGGAAAGAATCACTTTTCCCCCTATTCACCTCTCTGTTTATGCTTCCTTTCCTTGAAGAGGAAATGGTAATCTCATAAACCAAGTAACTGATGAGGTCACATTGTTAGTGGGCAGGTCACTGAGTATTAGAGGGAGCTGACTTTCTGCTCTGCTTCTCCAGTGCACCTACTGGAACTCTTATGATGGAAAGGGGCTTTCTCAGGAAAACTTCAACCAGCTCTTTGTTCTCTTAGTTTTTGTTTCCTCTTTGGCTTTCTCTCATACTAATTCTCCTCTATAAACTCTCTGCTTACTCTCTGAGTGAGCTAAACTGAGCCTGCATGTCCTGAAGTGACGGTCATTTCTTCTCTCTCTCTTTTTCTCCTCAATTTGAACATTCTTATCATTGATGTCCTGTGGAAGATAAAGTACTAAATATCATTCTCAAAGACCCTTGGCCTTGTGGGTGGAACCTGTGAAAATGATGAAATGTCACTCCTGTGATTATGCTATGACCAAAGGGAGATGGTTAGGCTTAAACTAATCACATGAGTACTTTAAAGGTAGAGAGTTTTCTCAGGTCGATGACAGGGAGAAGCTCAGAAGGATTTGTAGCAAAAGAGTATGTTGGTGCTGCTTTAAAGATAAAGGAGACCAAATGCAAAGATCAGAGAGCAGACATTAGAAACTAAGAGTGATTGCAAGACAACACTTAGTGAGTGACTGGATTCTGCCAAGAAACTGAATGAGACTAGAAGTGGATTTTTGCCCAGGGCCCCCAGATAACACACAGCCTGGTAGACACTTTAATTTCAGTTTAGTCAGACCTTAAGCAGAAAACCCAGTTGAACCCACCCAGTCTTCTGACTATAGAACTTTTTAATAAAAGTTAAGCTGCTAACTTTTTTTGTCATTTGTTACTCAGTACTAGAAAACTACAAACTTGTCAAATCACTGAGAGAGTGCAAGCTCCTGGGTTTCTGCTGAGCTTCAGTTGTATCATCTATAAAACAGGGACAATAACACCAAATGGGCTTGTCACGTGGTTTAAATACAATAATGAATTTGCAAAAACCTTGTAGATTGTAAAATGTTAAAAAAAAATAAGTTATTGTTTTTTGGGGTACTGACATGAGTATGCACCAGACTGAGCCCACTGTCACTACTTTCCCCAGTTCACAGTAGGGCAGCATGGGAACTGTAGCAAGTTGGGGGGAGGAGGCAGAGGATGTTGGCTCACTGAGAGGTCTCCATACTTTGTTACCTAGATTGCATTGTGTCACACTAGCAGCAGATAAGACCAGTCCTCTGACTTTAATCTTCCTGTCCTTTTTCCAAAGGCAAACAATTGCTCTTGGTATTTGAGAATGCAGATCATGTGAGAGGGCTAGAATATCTTTGGGAAGTACATTGTTTGGAAATGTTTTATTTGTTTCTTTAAAAAAAATGCAGGTGGGAATTCCAACAAGATGGAGGACTAGGCAGAAGGATTGCACAGACCCTCTTCAACAAAGAAAAGGGAAACCAATTAACACAGACATAGAAGATAATCTTGGAACCCTGAGCCTTGAAGGGAAGGATACAGAATTGGACTAAACCCCAACTAGCAGAAGAATTTGCGTGAAAATACCAAAA
>NW_006921821.1:4162062-4169044 GCF_000298275.1 Orycteropus afer afer
TAAAAAAAAAAAAAAAAAAAGACAGCTACTCAGCTGCTTGGGGTAGATCTGACCACGGAGCTGATTGCCAGTCTCATGATGAGGAATAACTACCACCAGCTGCCCAGCCACTCAACCAGGCCCAGCCAAGTTGACACACAACCTTAACTACCACAAGCTGGTCTGAGGAAGTCTCCCCTGAGGCCATAGATGTGAGTCGAGGGAAAGGCATTGGTGTAAAGGACATAGGTGCTGTGGGAGCTCTGGACCACGAGTTCATGTAATTAGCAGGTCTTCTGGACATGCTCAGGCCCAATCCCTAAATACACCATTCCACATTGTACAACCTCAGAGGGAAGATGAGGCAATCTACTTCCATAGTGATACTGCCTCAGAAACCCAAGATTGTGTCGCTATGAGTCGGGTCCGACTCAATGGCACATAAAAACAACACAACAACAACATTGTACAAGGCTTGCTCTGGAACAGAGGTTTGTTTTTACCATTCCACTATGGCTTATACATTGGCTTCTTGCCACTGAATGAAATAGTAGCCCAGGGACTGGAATCCTTGAACCTCTTAACCCATTGGTTCTCTTGGCTCATTGTGGAAAGTGGAGCATAGTGTGACAGGGAGAGCTTTTAGCCATAGAAAGAGGAGGTGACCATTCTCTTTCTGGGGAGCCAGGTTCCTGCTCAAGCTCACTTTGCCACCATTATCTTCTTTGGGTGAGCTGGACCACTCTCTTTGAGGCCAGGTGCTTCCCTCCTTTCAAGAGTCTAACTCTTGGTGATGGGATGAAAAACAAGGGGATATCAAGGTACTGTGGGTAAAGATCTCATAAACCACATGGTATGACCTAAGGAACCTCACAGGTTTCCTGAGACAGCCAAGTGAGGGGTATGTATGCCCACTTCCAGAACCACTGCTTAATTGCCAAACTGAACACCTACTGGAAAAGTCTGAGGATGAGTAGTTTGGGTTAGCTTTTTAATAATATGTGATGCTGTAATAAAGAAGTAAGACCAAAAAAAAAAAAAAAAAGAAAAGAATTGGGTCACAGATCTGTATCTAAACCAATCACTGGCAAGCATATAATTGCCACAACCAACTTGAATGTATCAAGATTCACTCCATGGAAAAGAGCCCATCCTTTTCTAAAGCACAAGCCCATCTTAAACCTGGATAAAATAGTGGTTAGTCAGAAGGTAGAGTTCCGACCAGCCGTGTTTTCTCTCTGGGGTTATCTCTTTAGAGGCTTGGAAAACACTAACATTCTTATGAAATTAATCATATGTAATTAATTCATCTAGTAATTAAAACGCAGCTTTTCACGAATAGTTATTATTCACTGAACCATTCCTGGCAACCCAAACTGTGTGGAAAGTTAATGACAAATAGCTATTCAATTAAAAGTCACATATCAAGCAAATCCTCAGTGAGCTGACAACTAGGGGGAGAATGAGGAACCTCCTCAGAAACAAGTTGTGATTTTGTGACCAGTACATGTGGTATGTGACCTTCTTTAGACTTCTCTTCCCTTCCCTTCATATGGTTATTTTGTTTTCGATCCTTAACTGTTTAGCTTACCCTTCTGGCCTTGAAGGAAGGACATTTTTGGCCTGATTCTCAAAAAGGAAAGGCATATGCTACTTTGCTCTTGAAATCTGTTTATTTTCCCCACTACATATGTTTTGTTTCCTTCTTTAATGTCTGTACTGAAATTTAAGAAGTTTGCCTTGCACTGATGGTTCTCATTAAAGGATCCTAGGCTGGTCCCTGCTTGTATCAGGACCATAGCTTTTTGTGGGTGAGTTATAGAGCTATGCATAACTCAGATCCTGCTGTTTATGCAACTGGGATAGAGCTGCCTTCACCCCGTAGGTCAAATTTCCTTGAAGCCAGTCCATAAATTTAATCTCAAAAGATCCTGCTGCATAAGCAGAGAAACCCAGAGTAGAGTGAAGAGGGGACAAATGGGGAAGTCTGTGATGTGACTTGGCCATGGACTTATGTGTGTGAAAGTCTGTGTGTGTGTGTATCAATGATCAATGTCAGAGTGTTTGTGTTTCTGTGGTCCTTCTTTCTGAAAAGCTGATTCATACCTCTTTAAGTATCCCCGTTGTTCACTTCACTTCTGGTATAGGAAGGTATGATACATTTTGTAAAACCACATATAACATTTATAGTGTGTTGTTGTTGTTGTGTGCCATCGAATGGGCCCCAACTCATAGCGACCCCTCCTTGGGTTGCTGAGGCAGTATCACTACAGAAGTAGATTGCCCAACCTTTGTTCCAAGGAGTGACTGGTGGGTTTGAACCGCCAGCCTTCTGGTTAGCAGTCAAGTGCCTTAGGCACTATGCTACCTACTATTTATGTTACTGGTAGTTAAAGAATTAAGGCATAAATTGACTAAGATCTGGTAAAGAATCACTTGAAACATCTGATATTTAAGAAAGACAATCTAGTAGAAAAAAAAAAAAGATGCATTCTTCAAAAATTTTTAGGTCCTAAATCCCTTAGGAATTTAGGTAATCAAAAAAACAAACAAACCTGGCCTGATTTCTTTCATTCCTTTCCTTCGTAAATGCCCTTTCTGAGTTAAAGATTTAAAGCCCTGGACTCTGTTGTATTGTTAGTTGCTATGAAGTCAGCTCCGACTCATGGTGACCCCATGTACAACAGAATGAAATGTTGTCCCAGATCCTGTGCCCTCTTCATGATGATTGGTAGAGTCAAGTCCAATATTGCCACTTCTGCATATTTGGAGTGATCTCTGACTTAGGGTGCTCATATTGCAGCACTATATTGGACAATATTCTCTTGTGATCCATATATTTTCACTAACTAATTTTCCAAAGTAGATTTCCAAGTCTTTCTTTTTAGTCTGTCTTAGTCTACAAGCTCTGCTGAAACCTGTCCACCATGGGTGACCTTACTGGTATTTGAAATACCAGTGGCCTACCTTCCAGCATCATAGCAACACATAAACCAGCACAGTGTGACAAACTGAGAGATATATGGTGGCCCTGGGTTCTAAATAAAGCTAAAATAAGAACCATCTCCTTGAATAGGATTGTGTCTTGGAAAACTGGAACTAAAAATATTGCCCATTATGTTGATAATTCACAAATGATAAATACATTCTTGAATTTATTTATCCTTTGTCTCTGCAGATAAATTCCCAAGTTTTCTGTTGTTAGAAAATAAAAACTATGCCACCCTTGGTGTTCTCCTTTTCGTCAGGAAACATAAAAGTTAAGCTTACTGCAGAATTGTAATGATGAGTGTAGCTTAAAAAACAAAAACCAAATTCATTGCTGTCAAGTCCTATCCAACTCATAGCAACCCCTCCTTGGGTTTCTGAGGTGGTATTACTATGGAAGCAGATTGGCCAATCCTCTTGAGAAGTGGCTGGTGGGTTTGAACTGCCAGACTTCTGGTTAGCAGCCAAATGCCTCAAGCATTATGCCACCAGAGCTCCTGAATGTAGCTTAGATAACTAATAACAGCTGAAATATTTGCTTTTCTAAATGCTCTCAATCAGAGCCCCTGGAAAATACTCAGCTATAGGGACCTAGGCTCCAGCCTTCGGGGGTAATTTTACTCTAGTCACTTTTATTGCTTAAGGCCTTTCTTGCCACTAGTGAAGTTCTAAAGCCATCACTTCAGTTGGCAATGCTTTGTTCCAGACAGGCTCAGAAAATGTCTGGACCAGAAGGCAAAGAACCTCCACCCCCATCCTAAAACAGAATAGAGTTTCCTGCTTTATCTCAGGAGAACCCTGAAGCTGCTCTAAAAATAAGCTTTCTTATCTGTAGCTTCCTTCATCTGCATACCCACCTTTTAGAGAACTATCCTGGTTGTTCTTTTGACCCTAGCCTGGCTTGATCTTGACTATCAGCAACCTGGCCTCACTTGCTCTCTTGTTTTAGGTCTCCTTATTGCTCTTGCTTTGGTTTTCATCTTCCAAATACTCAGGCTAGATTACTAGGCCACTGTTCTTTTTCATATGTCTGCCCAATACACACCACAACCACTTGTCTACTAATTTGTCATACTATCTTGGCTTGTGTGTTGCTGTGAGGCTGGCAGCTATGCCACCAGTATTTCAAATACTAGCAGGGTCACCCATGGTGGACAGGTTTCAGTGGCACTTCCAGACTGAGACAGACTGGGAAGAAGGAAGGGGCCATCCACTTTGTAAATAGTTACCAAGGAAAACCTTATGAATAACAGTTAAACACTATCTGATATATTACTGGAAAACTTTATGAATAGCCCTGAAACATTGTCTGATATAGTGCCAAAAGATGTGCTCCACAGGTTGGAAGCCACTCATAATACAACCAGGGAAGAGCTGCCTCCTCAAAGCAAAGTCAACCGTAATGACATGGATAGAATAAACCTTTTGGGACCTCCATTGGCTGATGGGGCATGACTCAAAATGGGAAGAAATGGCTGCAAATATTCATTAACAATCAGAACATGGAATTACCAAGTATGAATCCAAGATAATTGAGAATTGTCAAAAATGAAGTAGAACACATAAAGATCAATAACTTAAGCCTTAGTGAGCTGAAAAGAACTAGTGTTGGCCATTTTGAACTAGAAATCAAGTGATCTATGATGCCAGGAATGACAAATTGAAGAGGAATGGCATCACATTCATCATCACAAAGATGTTTCAAGATCTGTCCTAAAGTACAATGCTGTTAGGGAAAAGATAGTATCCACATGTCTACAGGGAAAACCAGTCATTACAACTGTCCTTCAAATTTACATACCCACTACTAAAGCCAAAGATGAGGAAATTGAAGATATTTATCAACTTCTGCAGTCTGAAATTGAGCAAACATGCAATCAAGATATATTGATGATTACTGGTGATTGAAACATGAAAGTTGGAAATAAAGAAGCATTGGTAGTTGGAAAATCTGTCCTTGGTGATAGAAATTATAGAGATCACAAGATAGAATTTTATAGAAACCAATGACTTATTCATTGCAAATACCTATTTTTCAATGACATAAACAGCAGCTATACACTGAGACTTTGTCAGATGGAATTCACAGGAATCAGATAGACTTTATCTGTGAGAAGAGGTGATGGAGAAGCTCAATATCTTCAGCCAAAACAAGGCCAGGAGATGAGTGTGGAATAGACCATCAATTGCTCATATGCAAATTCAATTTGAAGCTGAAGAAAATCAAAACAAGTCCATGAAAGCCAAAATATGACCTTGATTATATCCAATTTGAATTTAGAGACCATATGAAGAAGAGATTTGATATATCAAGTACCAATGACCAAAAACCAGACAAGTTGTGGGATGACATCAAGAATATCATATATGAAGAAAGCAAAACACCATTAGAAAGACAGGAAAGGAAGAAAAGACCAAAATGAATGTCAGAAGAGACTTTGAAACTTATTCTTGTTTGGAAAGTAGCTAAAGCAAATGGAAGAAATGACAAGCAAAAAGAGGGAACAGAAGATTTCAAAGAGCATCTCAAGAAGACAAAGTAAATTACTATAATGAAATGTGCAAAGACCTAGAGTTAGTTAGAAAACCAAAAAGGAAGAACATGCTCAACATCTCTCAAGCTGAAAGAACTGACGAAAAAATTCAAGGCTTGAGTTGCAATATTGAAAGATTCTATGGGCAAAATATTGAATGATGCAGGAAACATCAAAAGAAGATGGAAGGAATACAGAGAATCACTGTACAAAAAAGAATTATTTGGTATTCAACTATTTCAGGAGGTGACATATGATCAATGACATTGAAGGAAGAAGTTGAAGCTGCAATGAAAGAATTGGTGAGAAACAAGGTTCCTGAAATTGATGGAATACCCAGTGAGATATTTCAACAAATGGATGCTGTGCTGGAGGCATTTACTTTCCTATGCCAAGTAATTTGAAAGACAGCTACCAGGCCAACTGGCTTGAAGTTATCTGTATTTGTACCCATTCCAAAAAAGGTGATCCAACAGAAAGTGGAGATTATAGAACAATATCATTAACATCACACACAAATAAAATCTTGCTGAAGATAATTAAAAAATGGTTGCATCAGTTTATTGACAAGAAACTTCCAGAAATGCAAGCTGAATTCAGAAGAGGACTTTGAATGAGGATATCATTGCTGATGTCAGTTGGATCTTGGCTGAAAGCAAAGAATACCAGAAAGATGTTTACTTGTGTTTTATTGACTATGCAAAAGCATTTGACTGTGGGATCATAACAAATTATGGATAATACTGAGAAGAATGGGAATCCCAGAATTCCTTTTTTGTGCTCATGAGGAATCTCTACCTAGACCAGGAGGCTGTCATTCAAACAGGACAAGGGCATACTGCATAGTCTAAAACCAGGAAAGTTATGCATCAGGGTTGTATCATTTTACCATACTTACTCAATCTCTATGCTGAGCAAATAATCTGAGAAGCTGGACTATATGAAGAAGAACACAGCATCAGGATTGGAGGAAGACTCATTAACAACCTGCAATATACAGATAACACAACCTTACTTGCTGAAAGCGAGGATGACTTGAAGCACTTACTGATGTAGATTAAACTACAGTCTGTAGTATGGATTACACCTCAACATAAAGAAAATGAAAATCCTCACAACTGAACTAATAAGCAGCACCACAATAAGTGGAGAAAAGATTGAAGCTGCCAAAGATTTCATATGACTTAGATCCAGAATCAACACCTATAGAAGCAGCAGTAAAAAAAAATAAATAAATAAAATAAATGTATTGCACTGGACAAATCTGCCACAAAAGAGCTATTTAAAGTGTTGAAGAGCAAAGATGTCACCTTGAAGATTAGGGTATGCCTAACCCAAGCCATGGTATTTTCAATTGCTTCATATGTATGCGAAAGCTTAACAATGAATAAAGAAGACTAAGGAAGGTTGGGCAATCCTACTTCCATAGTGATACTGCCTCAGAAACCCAAGGAGGGGTCGCTATGAGTTGCGGCCGACTC
>NW_006921821.1:4169622-4172130 GCF_000298275.1 Orycteropus afer afer
ATTGCCCAACCTTCCTTCTGAGGAGTGGCTGGTGGGTTTGAACCGCCAGCCTTCTGATTAGCAGTCAAGTGCCTTAGGCACTATGCTACCAGAGCTCCTAATTTCTACTATAGTCTACAAGAATTTCTCTATTGTTGTCACTAGCATGATTTTCCCAAATATTTCTCTTTTTTCTTCATTTGCAGGCATATGATAAGATTCCACTCCTATGCTCTCTTGAAGTTGAGTATGGACAGGTGTTTTGGCCAACAAAATGTAAATGTCAGCTTTGAGAGCCAGTATGTGATTTGTTACTTCTTATCCTGCTTTGGGAATCACAGAAGCATGTGTTGAAATGGAGCCTCCATCATCTATGATCCCTGAGTGAAAATAAGGAATAGATCCACTGCTAAACCACAACGACCAAGAAAATCTCTTTACTTTTAAGTTTCTGAGATTTGGAAGTTGTTTGTCATGGTAGTGTTACTGACTGATATATCCTCTCCTGTGTTTGTCTTTTATTTTTATATTTTGCAGTATTATATAATCTCTTCACGTACTTTATTTCCCTGGATCTTTCAGTAATTGGTTTCTATTCTTTTTGTGTATGCTTTATTGTCCAGTATCATTCTCATAGACTTCATAACCTCATAAACACATTTGTGTTTATGATCTTGATCTATGAGATCTATGATCTATGAATCTATGTTAGACTCATAGTTTCTTCCCTCTTTAACTTTAGAACTTTTTCTTTATATTTGTTAGCATCCAGCAGGATCATAACCTAGAATTCATTATTATAAGACTAAGACTGAAATCATTATATCAAAATGTTTTCCAAATTCCAAACTCCAGACCTCTCTGCCTAAATTCACCTTGGTTAAGATACTTAAGCACTCTGTGCCTGTTTCCTTATTACAAAAAGAATACCAGCAGTGGAGGATTTTAAGATGAAGAACTAGGCAGATCAACTATTCAGACCCTCTACAACAAAGACTCAAGAAACCAAGTGAAACAGATGTAGATGACAATCTTGGAACCCAAAGCTTCAAAGGAAAAAATAAAGAAGTAGATATAAAACCAGTTAGAGGAAGAGATTGAATGAAAATAGGGAACATGGAGCACTGAATTGTCAACTGGCACAGTGTGTCCTTTTTGCATTATTGAAAGCAGTATTTCAACCAGGGCAGGAATAACCAGTTCTGTTTACACAGTACTTCACTCTCATCCACATGGTGATTGGCAAGCAGAGAGGTATGATCCTCTCCCCATACCCTGCCTGAACACCTTCCTGTTGACCAGAGGTGTGGTGTCCCCAACTTCTGTTCATTTGGTGCCCGGTCAAACCTCATACCACTGTCAGTGCTGTGCCACATTCCTCCCCCCTCCATTTTCCTTTATCTTTCTTCATAGTTTTCCCTTCTTTATTTCCTTCCTCTTTCTTTCAACCCCCTGTTTTTAAATCCCTGGGGGTGGGCAACCACCCCCTGCCACAGCTTCTGCAGTCAGCAATACCATCTCCCATCCTTCCCTAGTCACTGTTGCATGCTTCCATGGAGTGAGTGTTGCATTCCCACTGCAGCCATGTTCAGCAGCTAGTGCTTTCTCCCATATTGTGCTATCTCTCTCTCTCTCTTTCTTCTTTCTATTTCTTCCCTCTTCCTACCCTTATTTTCCCTTCCCCCACCTTTGTTTTTCTTTTTGTTCTTCCTCTATCCTCATCTTTTCTTTTCAATCCCATGGAACAGGTGCCTTCCTCTCTCCAAGTGCATAATCAACAGTGTCCACCCCTACCCCTATACATACAGCAGTGTGTGCTCCCATGGAGTAAGCTCTGTATTCCTGCTATAGCTATGCATGGTGGCTAATGCTTGTGACAGTACTGTGCTACTTTTTTTTATCTTAGTTCTTCCCTTTCCCTCCCCCCCTTTTTTTTCTTTTCTTCTTTCCCTTCTTCTTCTTCCTGCCTCTTTTTTTCCCTTTTCCTTTTTACAATCCTGTGGAGTGGATGCCCTGTCTACCACCACTTCCCCATTTAGTAGTGCCTACCCCTGCCCTTCTGTGTTTGGTGGTGCATGCTCCTGCAGAGCAAGTGCTGCATTCCCACTGCAGCCATGTTTAGTAGCTAGCACTTATGCCAGTATTGTGTAGCTTTTTTTTCTTCTCTTTCTTCTTAGGCATTCCCTTCCCTCCCTTTCTTTCTTTCTTTTTCTTTTTTTCCCAGAAATTGTGAGCCAGTAATACTACCCAGCCATACCCACCCACTTCTTCCCCACCCACTGGGTGAGTGCTACCACCCACCCCAGCATGAGTGAATCAATGACAGATTACAGTGAACACCCACCCAACTTGCCCTCATATGTTCTACATGACCAATAATCAGAGACTTAAACTCAGAGTCCCACATACTACCAAATCCACCTGGAGACAGATAAGTATCCCAGTGCTGCCAAACTAGAGACCAGAGTAGCATGCTGTGTTGGATTGGGTTCTCTAGAGAAACACAAAAACCAGCAAAGTATATATATA
>NW_006921821.1:4174716-4177040 GCF_000298275.1 Orycteropus afer afer
GGATAGTATTACAGGTAGGCCACACCCCTGGGGAAACTCCCCCTAGACTGACCGGCCACTTAGGACGCAGTCATGTGATCCATCATGGGAACCACCACTCACAAGTGAAGTCCAGCCAAGTTGACACATCTTCAACTATCACACATGCCCACTCATTGCCTGAATATATTAAAAAAAAGCAAAACAAAAAACCAGGGTGAAACAAACCAACATATGATCAACATATAAATACAATAACATTGAAATGTCTCTAAGACAATAGACAAATTCAAATCACATTAAAAAAGCAGGAAAAAATGGCTCATGCAAGTGACCAAAATCTAGGAATAGAAAATCTGAAGGGAAAAATACTATTGGAACTATCTGATAAGGAATTCAAAAGAGTTATAATTAAGTCCCTACAACAAATTAAGAAAGAGATCAACGAAAATATACACAACTTTAGAAGAATTCAGAAAAACAAAACAAGAACACATTGACAAAATAAGCAGAAAATTAGAAATCGCACAAAAACAGCAAATAGATTTATACTAAAATTTCAGAAACAGGTAACACATTGGGAGGACAAAAGAGTAGAACTGAACCAATGGAAGACAGAATTAGTGAAATTGAAGAAAAATTTCTTAATATTCATCTGTTATAGAAATAATCAGGAAGAGGATGGGAAAAAAAAATTAAAGAAAGCCTAAGAATATGTGAGACACCATCAAAAAGAATAAGTTACATGTGATTGGAATTTCAGAATAAGAAGGGTCAAAAAAGCACTGAGAAAATTGTTAAATATTTGTTGGAAGAAAACTCCCCTAATATCATGAAACACAAGAAGATATGCATTCAAGAAGCTCAATAAGCCCCAGATAAGATACACCCCAAAAGAAAACCACCAAGAAATACCATTATCAAACTTTCTAAACCAACCAACCAACCAACAAACAAAGAAAACTAACAATGAAAGGATCCTGAAAGCAGCTCAGGAAAAATGAAAAGTAAATTACAAATGTGAACCAATAAGACTAAACTCTGATTCCTCAGAGAAACCCATCAAGAGAACAATGGGATTACATATATAAAACCCTGAAAGAAAAAAAAAAAATGCTAACCAAGAATAGTATATCCAGAAAATTTTTCACTCAAATGCAATGGTGAAATTAGGACATTTCTAGATCTAAGAAATTAAAGGCACTTGTAAAAAGCAGACCAACATTACATGACTTGCTAAAGGAGGCTTTTAGATATAGAACCAAAAACAGAAAACAGCAACCTGAGATTAAGACATACGACAACATCACTCTGAAAGCAACCCAGATATGGAAATAATAAAAATAAAATACATGTACAAAACTGAAAAGAAAGAACCAGAGATGTCAATTTGTAAATAATGACAAATACAAAGCAAAAAGAGAAAATAAATGGCATAGTTATAGAACTTCCAAATAGAGAGGAAGTCAAGACACTATCAAATAAAGCAGACTGTTTTAAACCTGTGGGAAAATAATAAATCACAGGCAATCTTAAAGAAAATTAATAAACCTTCTCACCAAAATAAAATATAAAAGACTCCGTAAGCACAAAAACAATAGCAGTGAAGGAAATGAAACAAACAAATGACAACCAAAAATGCAGGAATGGAAATATTAATGTCTGATAAAATAGAGTTTGAGGGAAAAACCAACAAAAGAGACAAAGAACAATATTATATAATGTTTAAAGGATCAATCCAACAAGAGGATATAACCATAGTAAATATCTACACACCCAATAAAAGAGCCCCACAATATTTAAATCAAACTTTAACAGAATTGAAAAGAGAAATAGACAACTCCATAATAAAAGTAGGAGACTTTCTTTAATATACAAATTTCAATGAAGGACAGAACCACTTGAAAGAAATTCAGCAAAGATACCGGAGATCTAAACAACACAATTGACCAACTAGACCTCATAGATATATAAAGAACACTCTGTCCAACGACACAATACATATTCTTTTCCAATGCACAAGGAACATTCTCCAGAATAGACCAAATCTTTATCCACAAACCAAGTCTCAATAAATTAAAAACATCAAAATATTCCAAAGCATCAAATCACAATGTTATAAAATTAGAAATCAACAATGGGAAGATCAAGAAAAATAAAATAAAATACATGGAAACTGCCTAACACCCTGCTGAAAACTACAGGGTTGTTGTTGTTGTTGTTGTTGTTATGTGCCGTCGAGTCAGATCTGACTCATAGCGACCCCTCCTTGGGTTTCCGAGGCAGTATCACTATGGAAGTAGATTGCCCCATCTTCCTTCTGAGGAGTGGCTGGTGGGTTTGAA
>NW_006921821.1:4177753-4196183 GCF_000298275.1 Orycteropus afer afer
GGGTTTGAACCACCAGCCTTCTGGTTAGCAGCCAAATGCATTCAGCACTACACTACCAGAGCTCCTAAACAGGTAATAATAATAATAAAACTCCCAACAAAAAAGACCATGCCAGTTTCACTGGCAAATTATACCAATCATTTAGAGAAGACCTGAAACTAATTCTACTCAAGCTATTTCAGAGCATAGAAAAGGATGGACTGCTGAACTCATTCTGTGAAGCAAACATAAGCCCAATACCAAAACCAGGCAAAGACACTACTGAAAAAGAAAACCAATATCTCTCATGAATACTGATGCAAAAATTCTCAAAACAAATCCTAGCCAATAGACTCCAACAATATATCAAAAAATTAATACATCATGACTAAGAGGGATTCATATCATATGCAAAGATGGTCCAACTTTAGAACAACAATGAAGATAACCCACCACATAAATCAAAGGAAAAAAACCCACATGATCACATCAGCTGATGTAAAAAAAAATCCAACACGATTCTTGATGAAACTGCTCAGCAAAACAAGAACAGAAGGGAAATATCTCAGTATAATTAAGAGCATATACACAAAACTAATGGCCGACATCATTCTCAACAGAGAAAGACTGAAAACATTCCCCTTGCAAACAGAACCACAAAAAGATGTGTATTATCTCCACTCTTATTGAATATTGTATTGGAAATCCTAGCCAGAATATTAAGGCAAGAAAGGGAAATAAAAGACATCCAAACTGACAGAGAAGAAGTAACACTATCTCTACTTCCAGATGATATGATCCTATACATAAAAAATCTCAGAGACTTAACAAGAAAACTCCTGGAACTAATAGAAGGGTTCAACAAAGTGGCAGGGTACCATATGAAGGTACAAAAGTCTGTCGAGGTCCTCTACAGTAACAGAGAGTTCTGAAAAGGAAATCAGGAAAACAATACCACCCAAAAGATGAAATTTACCCAGAGATACAAGAGACCTATAGAAAGAAAACTATAAAACACTACTACAAGAAATCAAAAGAAACCTAAATAAATGGAAGAATGTACTATGATTATGGACAGGAAAAATTAACATTGTGAAAATGTCAGTCAGTATTACCCATCGTGATCTATGAATGCAATCTATAATGCAATCCCAATACTGATTCTATTATCATTCTTTAAAGATATAGAAAAACTAATCACCAATTTTATATGGAAAGGAATTCCAGATAAGGAAAATATTACTAAAGAGAAGAACAAAATAGGATCACATTTCCTGATCTCAAAATCTATGATAGTCAAAATGGCCTAGTATAGGTACAATGGCAGGCACATAATCCAATGGAAAAGAATTGAAAATCCAGAAGTAAATCTACTCACCTATGAACAGCTGATCTTTGACAAAGGGTCAAAGCCCATTATATGGGGAAAAAAATAGTCTCTTTAACAAATGGTATTGGCATAACAGAACATCCATTTGCAGAAAAATGAAACAGGCTACATATCTCTCACCATATATAAAAACTAACTCAAGATGGAGTAAATACCTAAATATAAAATTTAAAACTATAAATATAATCAAAGAAAAAATAGGGACAAACTTAGAGGTCCTAACAAATGGTATAAATGCACTATCAAACATAACTAAAAACACACAAACAGCAGAAGACAAAATAGACAACTACAGCTTTCTAAAAATTAAACTATACAAATCAAAAGACTTCACCAAAAGAGTAAAAAGAACACCTACAGAATGGGAAAGTTTTTTGACAATGACATATCAAAGGACTAATCTCTAAAATTTATAGACAACATCCACACTTCACAAATAAAAAGACAAACAATCTAATTAAAAAATTAGTAGAGGACATGAACAGACACTTTACCAAAAAAGACATTCAGGCAGCCAACATGAAGAAATGCTCATGAAAGTTAGCCATGGAGAGTGGCAAGTCAAAACAAAATGAAATATCATATTATCCTAGAACTAACAAAGTTCAAAAAAAAAAAAAAAAATTAACCAGGTTCAAAAACAATGTATGCTGGCAAGGATGTATAGAATCTGGGATATGAAATATGGGAATGTAAACTGTTGCAACCACTGTAGAAAACAGTATGGAACTTCCTTAAAAAGCTGGAAATAGAAACACCATAAACCAATAAATAAATAAAAACCCCAACCCACAGCCATCAAGTGGATTCTGACTCATAGTGACTCCCATTGGGTTTCTGAGGCAGTAAATCTTTATGGAATTAGATTGCCTGGTCTTTCCTCTGCAGAGGGGCTGGTGGGTTTGAACTGCCAACATTCTAGTTAGCAGTCAGATGCCATAGGTACTATGCTTCTATCTCTATGCTGAGCAAATAAGCTGAGAAGCTTGACTGTATGAAGAAGAATGCAACATCAGGACAGGAAAAAGACTCATTAACAACCTGCAATATACAGATGACACAATCTTGCTTTTTGAAAGTGAAGATGACTTGAAGCACTTACTGATGAAGATAAAAGACTACAGCTTTTAATTTGGATTACACCTCAACATAAAGAAAACAAAATTCCTCACAACTAGACCAATAAGCAACATCATGACAAATGGAGAAAAGATTGAAGTTATCAAGGTTTTCACTTTACTTGGATGCACAATCAATGCCCATGGAAGCAGTAGTCAAGAAATCAAGCAACATGTTGCATTGGACAAATCTGCTGCAAAAGACTTCTTTAAAGTGTAAAAAGAAAAAAGAAAAAAAAGTCACTTTGAGGACTAAGGTATATCTGACCCAAGCCATAGTATTTTCAATTGCCTCTTAAGTATGTGAAAGCTTATCAGTGTATAAGGAAGACCAAAGAAGAATCTATGCATTTTAATTATTATGTTGGCATATACTGAATATGCCATGGACTGCCAGAAGAATGAATAAATCTGCCTTGGAAGGACAGCCAGAATTCTTCTTAGAAACGAAGATGATGAGAGTTCTTAAATGCTTTGGACATGTGATCAGAAGGGACCAGTCCCTAGAGAAGGACATCATGCTTGGTCAAGTAGAGGGTCAGTGAAAAAACCCATCAATGAGATGGATTGGCACAGTGGCTGCAACCATGGAGTCAAAGGTATTATGAGCAATGTCAGAAGCCTGACATGCCTGTGTAGCCCAGAACTGCCTTATCAAACAAGAAAATTTCCCAACCTTCAAGTCAGGTCTTTATCTTTGAAAATATTTCTTAGGATATGTTTTTTAAGGAAATTCCTTTGCTTCTTCATTATACAGGACATCTATGGCGTGGTCTAATCACATCCACATATTTTATGATTATTACCTTCCCATGGCTACAGTTACACAAGAATGCCCAATTTGTGTAGGCATGATCTCATCTCTTTTCCCTACCCTCCACCCCTATCTCCAGCTCCCAATTGGTCGCCTTCCCCTGCCTCATGACTTGACTGCTCAGTCATTAATCAAAAACCCTGCCTAGGTAGGTATACCTTAGCAGTACCTTGGCTTCTCAACCCTCTCTAACATCCTTGTATCAATGCATTTTCCTCTTTCTTTAACTAGTTTAAGTTGGATTACTGTCACTTAAAACTGAATCCTAATTGCTCTAAGGGGAAAATCTCACCTTTGCTTCCAGATATGCAGTAAGAATCTGCATAAATCTAATCCCCCAAATGAGATTGAGCCAGTCCTCACATTCCTCCATCTTCATCATTTGCCATCCTTGCAGCATTCTGTCTTCCTGACCCCAGCCACTCAGAGCAAGGTTATAGCTTACAAGTGATAAGGGCATCGTCCTTCAGACTATCAGACAGGCCAACACTAGTCACAGTTAGGGGAATCCACACAGCATTCCAATCTTCTGACCTGGTGGCCATCAATTCAGGACTAGTTTCTTACTACTGCTTTAGGATGCCAGACACAGCATTGGATTCCACACAATATCCTTACTTTCTAACCTGCTTGTTCCCATTGCCCCTTTGGGCTCAATAATTTGCTATAATGACTCACAGAACTCTTGGGTAGTAACCATATTTATGACTGCAAGTCATCCTTGACTATCTTTTTATTTCGCATTTCATTTACAATAATAGTAAACAGTCAACTATTTTGCTCATTAACAACATATGTGTCTGACAGTAACAAACAATAAGGTACAAAGCAAGAGTAATGCTGGCTGTGATGGTTAAAGTTATGTATCAGATTGGGTGGGCCATGATTCTCAGTTGTCTAGCAGTTAGGCAATGATGTATTTTGGCAGTTACATAATAATGTCATTTGGTAGTTATGTAATAATGTAGTCATGTTCTATTTTATGATCTGAGGTGGTCATCCTCCATTTTTGCATAATGCTGACTTTCCCATAATGACCTCGTCTTTGGAACCTAACCATGTAGACAAGTGATGAGGGAGTGTGCTGATTTATTATAGCCAAATATGATACAAATGAAGAGATGTTCAGTATCTGGTCTGAGAGAGTTCCCAGCATGAAGCTTACATCCAGCATGTATCCCAAGGGACACATGGCTCTCCTAAGAGGAGATGTTCTCACCAAACACGAAACCCTCTAAGTGTTCAGCATCTTCATTACCCTCACCAAATAGTTATATTACATCACAGATTACACTAGGTAGTCCCTCGTGGTCTGGCCTTGAGGTCTTAGCCTCAGGTGTGGTCTGGCTCTCAGTAATCAAGACCAAAGGCCAAATTACTTTCTGTACCTCACACAAGTTTGCTTTTGCTATATTGATATACCTTCCAGTAATGGTTATACAGAATGTTAGATAGCAACAGTTTCTGATGCTTAACAGTTTCTTAAGGGGTTTATAGTACTTACAGTTTCAAATCTGAATTTCCAGAGACTAACTTGAAAAATACATTTAAGTAGAATTTAGTGAGGATTTTAAATAAGAAAAAGAAGTTTTTTTTTTTTTTTTAAATACAGGAATCAGACTGTGTCAGACTAAATATCTAAACAGTCTGATTCCTGCATTTATTTTTATACACTGCTTTTTCTACTTGTGCAAGCCAAAAGTTTGAACCCACCTGCAAGCACCTTAGAAGACAAGTCTGATGATCTGCTTTGAAAGATCACAGATTTTAACACCCTAGGGAGAGTTCTACTCTGCACACGTGCATCACCATGAGTTGGAAATGACTTGACAGCAGTAACAACAATAGGACCAAATACCAGCTCCCACATTTCCTTGACTGGGTCATCTTTAAGGAGCACAGGTATTACAATGGTTAAGTGCTTAGCTTAACTGAAAGGTAAGCAGTTTGAATTCTCCAGCTGTTCATGGAAGAAAGATGTAGTAGTCTGCTTCCACAAAGATTTCAAACGAAAACCAAATTCACTGCCATCAAGTCAATTCCAACACATACTCACTGCCGCTCTGACTCATAGTGACCCCTCCTTGGGTTTCTAAGGCAGTGTCACTTAAAATAATTATTTTGTAGATTGCTCAACCGTCCTTCCAAGAAGTAGCTGGTGGGTTTGAACGTCCAGCCTTCTGGTTAGCAGTCAAATGCCTTAGGCACTATGCCACCCCCATTGGGTTTCCAAGGCTATCAATCTTTACAGAAGCAAATTGCTTTCTTCCATGGAACAGTTTGTGGGTTTGAATTGCCAATGTGGTTAGCTGCCAAATGCCTTAACGACTACACCACTAGAGCTCCTCAGCCTTGGAAATCCTATGGGCCTGTTCTGCTCTGTCCTAAACGATTGCTGTAAGTTGGAATTGAGTTGACAGCAGTGGGTTTGGATTTTTTGAAATGATGCAACCTCCTTGTCCTCAGTTTTCTTATCTGTAAAATATGAACAAAAATAAGACCTATCTTAAAAGGTAAGAATTAAATGACATAATAAACATAAAGTCTTAGCATAGTGTCTGGCATCAAATAAATATTCAATAATTCAATAAATAACTTTTTCTATTGCTATCATCACCATTACCATACATGGACTAGGAAGCAATGTTGTAAAGCTATTGCTGTGTAAGCCTATAGTTAGGATGGCAGATTTGTCAGCCACAAGGCTGTAAAAGGTAATTGGACACATGGGAAGAGATAAACTATTCTCCACTTTCTAATTTGTATAAGAAGAAGCCCAGAGGGGAGAGACAAGCTAGGCAAAGACATTTTCCTGAGAGGAAAAATCACAGATGAAGGTTATAATAAAATAATGACCATTTATATTAAAAAAATAATAAAAGTTTTTGTTTGTTTGTTTGTTTGTTTTTAAATTTCCCAGGTAATTTGTCATTAGGGGATTTGGCAAGTGCGTCTTTTCTTTCATCAGGGAAAAGGAAGCCAAATTGGAGGGGGTCTAGAACACAGCTGTTCACCAGGACATGCAAACAGTATTTGATCCTTGTACTCTGCAGGATGCCTGCTGGTTGAGGATCTGTAACAATAAAAGTTTTCAACAAGAAAATTAGACTTTGCAATCAAAGTTTGCAATAGTTGCAGTACATAGAAACGTATAGCTGGACACCGGCTACTTGAAAAGTAAGAATTATAAGTTTTTAACTAAACTTACGGTGTTTTCTTCTGTTTTTGGAGAAGACACTTATAAGCCACCATGTTACTCACTGTTATTGGTGCTTCCTTCTGCTTCTTATTAAATTCTTATTAAGTGGAGGCAAATATTCTACATGTTTAGTTCAGAGAGCTTCTTTCTCCTGTATTTGCCTAAGATCCTCACTTTTATCACTTTATGATACCTTCTATAGGTGTGTTCGTCAGGAAACCAATTTATAGTCAAAATAACTTTTAAAACTGGCTATGACCCAGTGGCAAATATAATATTCAAATTTTAAGAAAAATATCACTAAAAAGTGGGTTTTGTTGTATTCTTTCATCTAAAACTTCTTCACATGATAAAAGAAGTTTTTAATCCTGGGAACCAATATTGGGTATCAGAAAATCAGAAGACCAAGATTAGAATTGTGTCTCTGGAAATTATTAGCTATTTGACTCTTAGGTCACTTAACTTCTCTGAGACTCAATTTTCCTTCTTTGTAAAATTGAATAACAACATCTCTTACAAGCAGTAGTTGTTACTACCTCTAATTATGGTAATAATCATAACAGTGTATTTACTGAATCTTAATGTTGTACTTAAAAATCTGTCACCACATTTTTTCAGTTTACATCCAGAACAGCACTGGGGGAAGCTGAATGTGGCTGGAAAACCATGCTGATCCCATGTCTCACTTAGTTCCATGTCCACTAACCTTAAGTGAACTTTTAGAATTGATTGGCAATCCTACTACCTTTTCCAAACTGCTCACTTTCCTGCCTTTCCAAGTAAGTGTTTTATACTTTATCATCACCTCTTGAACTTCCAATACTTCCTCATCCATCCTTATTCCAGATGAGAATGTTGTTTTTACTTCCCAGTGAATGCCATTTTCAGTGAATGGCAAACCCATCTGTCTGGTTGCACAGGCAAAAATCTTAGAGTCATCCTTGACTTCTGTCTTACTCACCAGCAAGTTCTACTGGCCCTACCTTCAGGATATTTGCAAAATCTAGGCAATTATCAGCACCTCCTCTGCTAACAAGGAGCTCTGGTGGCACTGTGGTTAAAGGATTGGGCTGCTAACCAGAAAGTGATTAGTTCCAACACCATAGCAGCTCCACAGGAGAAAGATGAGGGAATCTGCTTCCATAAAGATTTACAGCCTTGGAAACCCTATTGGGCAGTTCTACTCCATCCCATGAGATTGCTATGAATCAAAATATACTCAAGGGCCTTGGGTATGTCCTCTGCTAACACTCTGGTCCACACCGCCACCATATCTTGTGTAGATTCTTGGTATAGCCTACAAACACATCTTCCCACTTCTGCCTTGCCTCCCACCTCTGTTCTATGCTCAATTCAGCAGCCAGAGTAAACGTTTTAACACATAAGTCAGATCATGTTACTCTTTTCTTTAAAACTTTCCAACATTTCCATATGTGGCTCAGAGTAAAAATCAGAATCCTTGCCTTAGCACACATTCTCTAAAAAACCAAATCCATCTTCTTATATTTTTTTCATGATCAGTGAGCTCCAGATTGAAAAACGGAGTGAGTACTAGTCCATGTTTAACTAATTCAGTCTTTCTATTGTATCTAATACTCCCTTCTTCCTAAAATGTGTTCCTTTGACTTCCATGGTATTATTTTCTCCCATCTGTCTAGCCTGGCTGTTTCTTCTTATTCTCCTCTTTCTCCAACTATGTATAGATTCATTGTCCTCAAGAGTTCTATATTCAAGGTAGATACACTCTTGGAGAGATCAGTAATGGGGGAATAGAAAGGCTGTGTATGCACAGAGAGACAGCTCGGAGAGAGGAATGCATGGGAGGGAACGACACAGGGAAGAGGTAACTATGGGGAGGAAGTGGGAGGGGAGCTGTTGCATTGGGTAAATTGTAGTCAGTGTCATGAGATAAAGTGTATGTGAGCTGCTGTATGGAAAGTGATTTTGCTTTGTAAACATTCACCCAAATCACACACACACACAGAGTTCTATATTTAATTCTCCTCCTGACCTGACCAGAATAATGTCCCTAAGAGCTCGTTCCCTGGATGTGCTTCTCTAGCTGGATCAGCCCTCTAGAATATTGCCAACACTATGTTCTCAAGGCTCATTAGTTTCCTCCAGGTACCACTTCTCACCACATCTAGGTTGCTCACTCTCAATCTATCATCCTCATTCCTATGGTCTGTATTTACATTTTCCTTCTCAGCCATACTGGAGACTGGCAACACATTTAATCACTTACATGGCTTTTAATTTCTTTCTTATTCAAGAATAATTGACTTTGAGCCCTACAACCCATAGATAAGCCTGTCTTCATCTCCTCATGAAACCAGAATCCCAGAATACTATTTGGCAGTCTGTCCTGGACTGTGTAAGGCACATAAAAAAACCAAACCCATTCCCATCAAGTTGATTCCAACTTATAGTGACCTTATAGGACAGAGTAGAACTGCCCCCTAGGGCTTCCAAGTCTATAATCTTTATGGAAGCTGTCTGCCACATCTTTCTTCCATGGAGTGGATGGTGGGATTGAACAGCTAACCTTTCAGTTAGTAGCTAAGTGCTTAACCACTGTGCTACCAGGGTGCCCTACAAAGCACTTAGTTTTCTATTATATCCTGTAGCATCCCATCCACCCTCTATCTCACCAGTGGACTTGTATAGCTACGTGTTACCCATAGGTCATCCATCTAGCATGTCAAATTCATCAAATTCCAAAGTGAGTTCATTTTTGTTCTGAAAACCCATTTCTTCTTGTACTAGTTTCCTTGGGCTGCAATAACAAATACCACAAAGTAGATGCTTTAAAACAACATAAATTTATTGTCTCATAGTTCTTGAGGCTAGAAGTTCAAAGTCAGAGTGTCAGCAGGGCCATGTTCTCTCCAAAGACTGTAGGGGAAGATCCTTCCTTGCTCTTTCAGCTTCTGGCTTTCTTAGCCTTGTGGCAGCATAACTGTTGTCACAGAGCATCCTTCCTTGTGTGTCTGTTTCTCTGTCTCTTCTCTTTTTTTAAGGAGGCCAGTCATACAGGAGTAAGGCCTACCCTACTCTGGTATAAACTCATGCTAGTTTAACTAATTACATCTGCGAAGACTCTGTTTCCAGATAAAGTCACTGGGGTTAGGACTTGAATATATTTTTTTAAAGGACACAATTCAACCTATAATACTTCCATAGAATCTATGTTTGGATTAATGATAGCACTGGTCATCTAGTCTCCAACCCAGAAACTTGGGCATTGTTTCAAATGTTTCCATCTTTACACCACCTTCTGCTTTACATCTCTGTTCTCCACTGTAACCATCTGCTATTGCCTCAAGTCATATATTCAGGATTTCTTATTCCAGTTATTGTAATAGCTTCCTGACCAGAATTACTATCTCTCGTTTCATTGCTCTCCAACCATCCTCCATGCTATTCCTAAGTGATCTTTATAATACTCAATATGATTTTTGTCCTTGTAAAAACACTGTTAAGTCTTTATTTTGCCTTGGAATAAATTCTGTACTCCTTAGATGGCATATAGTACTTTACATGATCTGACTCTGTTCAACTCTTTAGCCTCCTGAATCCAAGGTGTTTTTTGTAGTTTCTTGAGCATTTTAACTTACTTCATGATCATATGTATTTGTATTTGTCCATTCATTTGTCATTTATTCATTTTCTTAAGTTCTTAACCATGGGGCATGCCCTGTATAACAATGAACAACATATCTCAAGAAGCTTATTGTCTGGGGGAAGACAATACCAGCATATAAGTAATTTAAAGCCAGAGATAAGTTCTAGAATGGATTCTATGGAAGGACACAGAAGGCACACATAACCCTGTCTTGGAGATTTTGGAAGTGTTCCACAGTAACAACTAAACTGAGACCTGAGAACAGCTAAGGTAAGCCAGTGCTGAATGGTTGATTATGGATGGTGGAAAGTGTTTCAGGTGAAGCAAATAACACACTTCAGAAGCTTAAAGGAAATGCATTCCTTCTGCCCATGAGACCCATCCCTCCCTTTTTCCACCTGTTGAATTACCAGTCATCCTGTAAGACTGAAATCCAGGACTACTGGACCACTTACTCCTTTGTGCCATCAATGTACCTTGTAATACAATCTCTGCTATAACATACCTATTATTTTTATTTACATGTTTTTCCCCTCTAAACAAAGAATTCATACTTCTTTTCATTTTATTATTTACCTCAACACTTCCTGCAGTGTTTGCTGCTTAACAAATATTTGTTGAATGTAACAGTAATGTCATTTGACTATAGTTCTTACACACTCACTTATTCCAGGCTTTGTGCTAAACATGTTGCATAAATTACAGAAAAGTGCTCTAAAAGTTCTAAGGTGACAGAAAGTAATGTAAGTTATTAAGTTTCAAACAGAGTTCTGAATTATAAGCAACAAAAACTTTACAAGCAAAAAAATTTACAAGCAAAAAAAAAAAAAAAACACAACTCTGACCATCTTAAACAAAAGACAAGTTTACTGGAAATACATTAGTGGGGAGGGGAGAGTGGAAGTTCACAGAGTCAACAGGAAGCTAAGGGATGACCTTGGAAAACAGATAAGAACAAGAAGACTTACAGATACTCGGCAACAGAAGGCACAGCCAAGGTCGTCTACCAAGCACAATGTGGCTGAAGCACTCTGACCTTCAAATATTCTGTTCTCTTCATCTTTGTTTCACTAGCTCACAGTTCAAAGTCTAGGAAATCAGTAACCGATTGGCTGAGCTTCAACCATGTGCTAAGGTGAGAGTAGAGTTAGCCTTGACTCCTTCCTTTCCTTTCATTCATCTATAATAGTGAGAACTGGGAGTACGAAAGAGGGAAGCCAGATTTTATACAATAAGAAAAAACTCTCCCTGAAGAGCCAATAGAGTGCCAAAAATAGGAGGGAGGTAATGCTGGACAACAATCACAATAGCAAGATTTATGAAGGGAGTATTTTTGGAGGGAGTAAAACCTAAACATTCTTTGAAAAGATGAATATGGTTTAGAAAAGCAAAACAAAAACTTATGGGAGAGTAGCATTAGCAAAGTAATTGGATGTGTTAGATGAAGTAAAGCCACAGGCAAAATGGATCAAGCGCAAATCTTACAGGTTTGACTAGACTCCATCAGTGCTGGAAACCAAGCAGACACCCACCTTGGGGCTGGTGGACTTCCTATTTAGCCTCTACCTTATAGCTGCCTGCAGTTCTGGGCTCATCCTTGTGTTTCTGGACTTGAATGAAACACTGCAATACACAGTGTCAGATCACAAGCAACCGGGACAGATGATGAGACCAAGAAGTGTGGGGCAGTTTATGCCAATGGGGTGGATTTTGACCAGTGAGAAACAGCAGAAGGAGCCAGACTGAGAAATTTCTCCATTTCTTCTCTTTCAGGCACTACTTCAGGGCTAAGCTTCTCCCTGCAGCAAGGAGCAGTCCACTGCGCAGACACAACCACCAAGCAACTTGTGCTTCCTTATAGTTCTTCATAGTGCCACAGCCAGCACAAGTAACACATTATTCATAAGGTTTACCATCTTATCTTTCTTCATTTCTCATTTTCCTCATCTTTGTTGCCATGGATTTGCACTTATCAAATAAAATATCAGCATTTTAATCTTGGCTTCAAGCTCTGTTTATGGGGAGACTGGGCTACTGAATGAAGCAGTTAGTGAGAGCAGGAAATGGGTTTAGATGGATGCCACCCATTGTAGGAAGAAATCCAGGGTGAGGAATTTGAGTATGAAGTAGAGGCAATGTGAGATTATTATATGTTCTTAAACAGAGAACAGGAGCTCTGGTAGTTTAGTACCTAAGGCACTTGACTGCTAACCAGAAGGCTGGTGGTTCATACCCACCAGCCACTCCTCGGAAGGAAGGTTGGGCAATCCTACTTCCATAGTGATACTGCCTCAGAAACCCAAGGAGGGATTGCTATGAGTGGGGTCCGACTTGACGGCACGTAACAAAACAACAACAAGCAGAGAAACAAGACACAAATCTTTTTAGGAAAATCTATCTGCTAGCAGTAAACAGAAGAGTAGAATCAAGAGAAAGTGAAGACGAATGAAATAGTAATCTGGGTTGAGGTAAGGAGAATTTAGAAGAGAAGTGGTGGTAGGAATGGAGAAAAAATAAAATCAAAACGAGATTTGGTCAATCAACCAAAAGACTAAATATGGCTTAATAACTAATTGGATACAGATGATAAAGAAAATTGAGGATTTAAATTTTCTTTCTGAGAAAGAAAAAAAAATTATGTTAGTTGGGATGGTGAGACAGTGGGACAGGAAATAATAAACACACTTTGATTGTTGCAGTTGAGAGGTTGCCAGATGGTCAAATGGAGAAATCAGGAAAACAGCTGGAAACTCAAGACAGATGGAGATTAGAGCTAAAGCTAGAGATTTCAATCTTTCCTGCAGGACTAAGAGGCCACCGGCATGAGCAAGCTAACACAGGGAGATTGTGTAGAGAGAGGTCCCATGAGCGAAGTGAAAACAAGGCAAGGAAAGAACTCCCTTGGAAGATGCCAAACACCTCCATGCAAAGAGGGGGCAGGATTTATCCACTGAAGGTGAGAATTGTAGTAAGAAAATTTGAATTAAGAGAAAGGACAAAGAAGGAAATAAAGGCATAATGAGTACACCAGGAAGTTAAAGAGAAGATGAGTATTGAGTAAATACTGAGCATTTACTATATGATAGTTGCTTAACCCTCACAGGCAAGATACATGTGGTTCCTACTTTATAGGTAAAACAGTGGAATTTCAGAGAGGTTAACTAACTTGCTCAAGGTCATACATAATTCTTTATAGTTCTTCATAGTGCCACAGCCAGCACAAGTAACACATTATTCATAAGGTTTACCATCTTAACTTTCTTCATTTCTCATTTTCCTCATGTTTGTTGCCATGGATTTGCACTTATCAAATAAAACATCAGCATTTTAATCTTGGCTTCAAGCTCTGTTTATGGGGAGCTATTGTTGTTAGGTGTCTTCAAGTCAGCCCTCAATCACAGCAACCACATGCACAACAGAATGAAACAGTGCTTGGTCCTGCACCATCCTCACAATCCTTACTACATTCCAACTCATAACTATCCTATAATATACAAAACCAAAAAACAAACTTGCTGTCAAGTTGGATCCGACTCATAGTGACCCCTCCTTGGGTTTCTGAGGAGATTGTGTAGAGAGAGGTCACTATGGAAGTATCACTATGGAAGTAAATTGCCCAGTCTTCCTTTTGAGGAGTGGCTAGTGGGTTTGAACCTCTAGTATTCTGGTTAGTAGTAAAGTGCCTTAGGCACTATGCCACCAGACCTCTTCCCTATAATATAATGGGGGGGGGGCACTGCCTGGCCATCTCACAGTTGTTGCTGTGTTTAAGCCCATTGTTGCAGCCACCGTGTCAATCCATCTCATTGAGGGTCTTCTTTTTCAGTGACCTTCTACTTCACCAAACATGATGCCCTTCATCATTACATAACTGGCAAATTAGATCTTTGAGTAACTGGAAAACTACATCATTACATAACTGCCAAACCACTGAGAATCATGGCTTAGCCAAGTTGACACATAATCTTAACCAACAACCCATGTTACTCTTGCTTCACACCTTGGAGTTTGTGACTGCCAGATATACGTCATTAATAAGACTTGTCAAATAGTAGATTTTTTATTATTATCACAAATGTGAATGTTGGATAACAACATAGTCAATAAATGAGGAGTAGGTGTAGTTGTGGATCCACAATCAATGTCCATGGAGCAGCAGTCAAGAAATCAAATGAGGTAGTGCATTAGGCTAATCTGCTGCAAAAGAGGTCCTTAAAGTGTTATAAATGTGACATAAAATGTGACATAAAAATGTCACTTTGAAATCTAAGGTATGCCTGACCAAGCCACGGTATTTTTACCAGCCTCATATGCATGAGATAGTTGGATAATGAATAAGGTAGACTGCAGAGGAATGAATGCATTTGAACTGTGATGTTAGTGAAGAATATTGCATGAACCATGGACTACTAGAAAAATGATAAATCTGTCTTGGAGGAAGTACAGCCAGAATGCTCCTTAGAGGTGAGAATGGCCAGACTTTGTCTCTCTTTGGCCAGTACTTGATTGTGTTGTCAGAAGGGACCAGTGCCTGGTTGTTGTCAGAAGGGACCAGAAATCATGCTAGGTAAAGTAGAGGGTAACCAAAAAAGAAGACCCTCAGTGATCTAGGCACAGTTCAAGCATGGCAACAATCGTGAGGATGGCACAGGAGTGGGCAGTATTTTGTTCTGTTGTACGTAGGGTGGCTATGAGTCAGAATTGACTCAATGCTACCTAACAAGAACAACAACAGGTGTAATCATAAATATGGTTACTATCCATGAATTCTGAGTCATTATAGCAAATTATTGAACCCAAAAGGGCAGTGGAAACCAACAAGTCAAAAAGCCAGGATACTGTGTGGACTTTCATGCTTGTGGGTAGCATTCTGAAAGGGTAGTAAGAAACCAGCTCTGAATTGGTGGCCAGCAGGTCAGACAGTTGGGGTGTTGTGTGGACTTCCTCAACTGTGGTTGGTATTGGCCTATTTGGCAATCTGAAGGACAGTGTCCCTTTAACTTCCTCCAAATTGCTAGACTCAGAGAGAGAGAATGAGAGAATGCCACAAGGACACCTAGTGACTAGGATTGAGAAGGCGGGATGTGAGCACTGGATCAGTTTCATTTTGGGGATTAGATTTATGTTGATTCTTACTGCATAACTGGTGGCAAATGTGGGATTTGCCCCTTAGAGCAATTAGTGTTCTGTTTCAAGTGACAAAATTCCAACTCAAACTAGTTAAAAAAAAAAGAAGAAAGTTTATTGGTACAAGGATGTAAGGAAAGGTTGAAAAGTCAAGGTGCTGCTAAGGCTCAGGTATAGCTGCCTAGGTAAGGTCTTAGATTAATGACTGTGATTGGTCAAGTCATAGAGTAAAGGTGGGGAGGTGGCTAGCTTGGAGGTGGGGATAGAGTTGGAAGGTAGGAATAGGGATAGGAATAAGGATAGGCTCATGCTTTGCAAAGGAGCTCTGGTGGTGTAGTGCCTAAAGCATTTGAGTGCTAACCAGAAGGCTGGCAGTTCAAACCCACCAGCCACTCCTTGGAAAGAAGATTGGGCAATCTACTTCTGTAGTGATACTACTTCGAAACCCAAGGACGAGTCACTATGAGTCATGAGTCAGATCTGACTCGACAGCAGTGAGTTTTATTTTATTTTACTTTTTGTCATGCTGTGCAAATTGGTATTCTTGTGGTAAGTGTAGCCATGGGAAAGTAATAATCATAAAATATGTGGGATGTGATTAGACCATTCCATAGATGTCCTGTATAATGGAGAAGTTTAAGAGTATAATTAAACACTTCCTAAGAAATATGTCCAAAAGATAAAGATAAAAATATTTTCAAAGATAAAGATCTCAATTGAAGTATGGTAAATTTTCTTATTTGATGAGGAAGTTCTGGCTATGCAGGCATTTGTCATTATTTTGTTCATTTGCTTCTGAGCTCTTGCAGACAAATCATAGCAATAGGATTTTGAAAAGAAAATATTACCCTGATCTTCAAACTGATATAAGATAGAATACTTGAGGCAAATAAAAGCCATGTTGTTGTTATTGTTCTTGTTAGGTGCCATCGAGTTGGTTCCAACTCATAGCAGAACAGAACTAAACACAACAGAACTAAACACAATCCAGTTCTGTGCCACTCTCATGACCACTGCTGTTTGAGTTTATTGTTGCAGCTGCTGTGTCAGGCCATCTTGTTGAATACCTGCTTTTGCACTGCCCCTCTACTTTACCAAGCATATTGCCCTTCTCCACAGACTGGTCCCTCCTGAGAACATGTCCAAAGTACATGAAACAAAGTCTTGCCATCGTTGTTGCATCCTGGCTGTACTGGATCCAAGACAGATTTATTTGTTCTTCTAGCAGTCCATGATAGATTCAATATTCTTCACAAACACCATAATTCAAATGTATCAATTCTTCTTTGGTCTTCCTTATTCATTGCCCAGCTTTCACGTGCATATGCAGCCAAAATCAAGGTGTCACCAGAAATAGTTCTTTCTGGAAGATCTAGAAGAAAATCTCATCAGGATAATCCAAGATAATTGTCACCATCTCAAAAGCCTTGACTTAATTATATCCACAAAATCTCTTCTGGCATCTAAGTTAACATATTGCTAAATTCCATGAACTAGAATTTATACATCTCTCATAAAACTCAAACTCACTGCCATTGAGTCAATTCTGACTCATAGTGACCTCCACTGGATTTCTGAGGCTGTAAATCTTTACAGAAGTAAATTGCCCCATCTGCCTTCCATTGAGCAGCTAGTGGATTTGAACCACTAACCTTCTGGTTAGCAGCCAAATGCCTTATCCACTATGCCACCAGAGCTTTTAATACATCTTTTTTTTGCGGGGGTTGCTATGAGTCAGAATTGACTCAATGGCAGTGTTTCTTTTTTTTTTTTTAGGGGTTCATTATTCTGTCTACCGTATCTAATTTCCCTTCATTTTCTCCTAGTCCTGCCACTCCTCCCCTTGTCTCTAATCCCCACAGATAAGGCCTAATCTCCCAATGACCCTGCTTTTAGTCACAGGCACTTTCAGGACCTTATACTCAGCTTCTGCAGTTTTGTCCTGGATCAGACTCATGCTGTAACCATATTTTAGTAACTGACTTCTTGTCTCTTTCCTTGTACCCAAGCTCCTAGCTTTATACCCTATACACTTGCTACTTCGAGTGTGCTCTGCATGCCTAGGTCTAGTAGCTGAATACTGGTATGACTCTCCTGTGCGCAAGTCTCTGTCTGATATCCCAATTCCTTTAGAACTAAGGGGCAGTTTTCCATGCAGCAACTCTCCAGAGAATCAGAATCCTGTTCCAAATTCCAGGCCTCATTCTGATCCTTGCTGTGAGGTGATTGGGCCAAGAAGGGCTTCCTCTTGTACCTTGTGGCCATAATCCTGAGACCACCTCCACAGTCTCTTCAGCCTCTGATTATCAGGACCTCTCTGGTGGTGTAGTGCCTAAGGCATTTGACTGCTAACCAGAAAACTGGCAGTTCAAACCCACCAGCCACTCCTTGGAAAGAAGATTGGGTAATCTACTTCCATAGAGATACTGCTTCTGAAACCCAAAGAGGGGTCACTATGAGTGAAATCAACTTGACAGCAATGAGTTTGTTTTTTTCTTAAATTACCTTTCAAGGAGCTTTTGTGATGTAGTGGTTAAAGTACTCGACTGCTAACTGAAATGTCAGAGGTTTGAATCCACCAGCTGCTCTGCAGGAGAAAGATGGGGCAAACTTGGAAACCTCACGGGGTAGTTCTACTCCATCTTACAGGGTTGCTATGAGTTGGAATGGACTCGTTGGTGGAGACCTAAGCCAGCAGATCTGGCCAGCCCTGTGTTGCCCAAATTTTGCGGCATGTTAAAAAGACCTGAAGAGCTTTTAAAAATCTGAATACACAGGCTACAACCTACATCTAATTTAATCAGAATCTCTAGAGGAGTAGAAACCAGCATTGTTGTTGCTGTTATGTGCTGTCAAGTCATTAGTATTTTTAAAATCTGCTCTGTTAATTCCAATTGGCAGGCAAGATTGAGCAGTTGAACAAATCACTTGCTACTTCGAGTGTGCTCTGCATGCCATTAACATTAACATCACTTGTGAGCTTGCTGGCAATGCAGAATCGCAGCCCTCCAACCCTGACTTTGTTGCTAAGTGTCATGAAGTTCATTTTGGACTCATAGTGACCCCAGGTACAACAGACAAAATACTGTGCCAACCTCACAATTTATATTTGAGTCCATTATTGCAGCCACTGTGTCAATCCATCTTATAAAGGGCCTTCCTTTTTTTTTTTTTTTTT
>NW_006921821.1:4196840-4197711 GCF_000298275.1 Orycteropus afer afer
TCAAACCCACCAGCCACTCCTCGGAAGGCAGATGGGGCAATCTACTTCCATAGTGATACTGCCTCGGAAACCCAAGGAGGGGTCACTATGAGTCGGGTCCGACTCGACGGCACATAACAATAACAGCATTTCAACAATCTGTTGTTTCCTTTACAGCTCTTATTAAATTTATGATTGTTCTGCTTATTTTTCCTGCCTTAACTATCAAACTGAATGTTCCACAAAGGTGAAGACCATGTATGTCTGTCTTTTTTGATGGTAAATCCCCAGTGCCTACAACTTAGGCAAACTCAATATTTGTTGAATTAAGGAAGTAGGTGCTATAATTGTTCCTATTTTACAAATGAGGAGACTTGCCTAAATATCATTGCCAATGAGTGTGGAGGAAGTGCAGGCACCAACTCTAAGCCCAGGCCAAGTACTTCATCACTTTGCTACAATGCCCACACCTCGCCCCCGCCCCCCAGGATTTTATCAAAATATTTTTCTAACCCTTCATTTGCATGAAGGTTGTACTTATTTTATGTAATTGCAATCAGTTGTTGTTGTTATGTGCCATGGAGTCATCTCCAACTCAAAGTGGCCCTACATAGAACAGAAAGAAACACTGCCCAGTCCAGTGCCAGGCTCATAATCTTTGCTGTTCCTGAGCCCATCATTGTAGCCACTGTGTCAATCCATCTTGTTGAGGGCCTTTCCCTTTTTCGTTGACCCTCCACTTCACCAAGCACGATATCCTTCTCTAGGGAATGGTCCCTTTTGATAACATGACCAAAGTAGGTGAGATGATGTCTGGCCATTCTCGCTTCCAAGAAGCATTCTGACTGCACTTCCTCCAAGACAGATTTATTAGTTCCTCTGGCAGTCCATG
>NW_006921821.1:4197986-4209581 GCF_000298275.1 Orycteropus afer afer
GGCATGTGTAAGAGGCAATTGAAAATACCATGGCTTGAGTTAGGCACACCTTAGTCTTCAAGGAGATGTCTTTGCTCTTCAGCACTTGAAAAGGATCTTTTGCAGCAGATTTGCCCAATACAATATGACATCTAATGTCTTGACTGCTGCTTCCATTGGTGTTGATTGTAGAACCAAGTCACATGAAGTCTTTGATGACTTCAATCTTTTCTCCATTTATCAGATGTTGGTTATTGGTCCAGTTGTGAGGATTTTTGTTTTCTTTATATTGAGGTGTAATCCATACTGCAGATTGTAGTCTTCAATCTTCATCAGTAAGTGTTTCAAGTTATCCTCATTTTCAGCAAGCAAAGTTCTGTCGTCTGCCTATCTCAGGTTATTAATGAGCCTTCCTCCAGTTCTGATGCCATGTTCTTCTTCATATAGTCCAGCTTCTCTGACTATTTATTCAGCATACAGATTGAATAAGTATGGTCAAAGAATAAAACCCTGACACACTCCTTTCCTGATTTTAAACCATGCAGTATCCTCTCACTCTGTTTGAACTACAGCCTCCTGGTCTATGTACAGGTTCCTCATGGGCACAATTAAGTGTTCTGGACTTCCCATTCTTCTCAATTTTATCCATAATTTGTTATGATCCATACAATTGAATGCTTTTGCATAGTCAATAAAACACAAGTGAGCATCTTTCTGGTATTCTTTGCTCTCAGTCAAGATCCATCTGATATCAGATATCTGACATCTGATATCAGATATCTGACATCTGATATCAGATATCTGACATCTGATAGTGCTTGTTCCACATCCTCTTTTGAATTCAGCTTGCATTTCTGGAAGTTCTCTGTCAATATACTGCTTCAACATTTTTGCAATCAGAGTGTCTGGGATTTTGCCTTTCTCACTTATGGACATATTTTTTCAAATTTTAGAAGAACCATACTTTTTTAAATAGCTGCATAATGGCCTATTGTCTTCATTTACTATAAATGACTTAACCATTTAACTAATGCTTGCTATTTCAATTGCTCATTTTTTATAGATGATTTTGAAGCAGGCTTTGTGTGTGTATGTGTGTGCCTAGTTGAGCTGAATGTCTAGCTTCTCATAAATAATGTACATTTTTATACTTATTTTCATCATGATCAGGTCACCCTGCACTTTCTTGATGTACCTGGTAATTTAGATATTCCTAAGCATTCCAGGGAATAGAAAAATTGCATTGCAGCATTTTAGATGACATGAAGAATTGTGACATTGTCACTACTCCATTTTATCCAAGTCCCTTCATTAAACAGGCTTCTGAAATTCCTCTTTCTCTGAAACTTTTCTGCTCAGTTTTCAGCAGTGATGATTTGTGCTTACTTGCATCTTTTGAGGCTTCCTATTCACTCTCCAAGAAGCCCTGGTAGCGCAGTAGTTAAGTGTGTGGCTGTTAACTGAAAGGTCAGTAGTTTGAACCCACCAGCCACTCTGTGGGAGAAATATGTGGCAGTCTACTTCCATAAAGATTACATATAGTCTTTGGAACTATGAGACTGTTCCACTCTGTTTTCTAGGGTTGATTTGAATCAGAATCGACTCAGTGGCAATGGGATTTTTGGCTTATTCACTCCCCAAACGTGCTGACCCTTTGCTTCCCTTGAAAAACCTGCGAGTTCCTTGTCTGTTCAAAGATGAAGTCTGACTAAGGTCCAAACTAGGACCCAGGATGTGGGGAGACAGATGACCCCTTGTGATTCCTCCTAAGTGACTCTGATCTCATCTTGCATAATTCCAGTGTGGTGTGTTGAGGACCTTGGGTTAGAAATCAGAAGGTCTGGGGATTCAGCTCTGATTGAACATTTACTGGCCTTGGGACCTTCAATGTCCTGAGCTCATTTCCTCATCTCTCATACAAGGATAAATATCTGTCCATTTCACATAATTGTGAAGAATATGACAGATAATCTATATATGAACACACTTTAAAGCACTCTAAAAGATATATGGGTATAGGAATGTGTGTGTGTGTACAAAGTTATTTCAGGGCAGAATTTTATAAGTATTTTAAATTTGACACTGTGGTGAGTACTTTTTTTTTTCCACCAAACTGTACTGCATCGTTTTTAAAGGGTTAAACTCTACCTTTTTTGTTCTGTATTTCCATAATTTTTAAAAATAATCGCTAAGTATTTTAATTTACAATTATTCATTTTATGAATAAGATTTAAATATTATTATTCAATCTTATTCATCAAATGTTTAAGGAAGTGTCCTTAGAAAAACTGTAGTTGGTAGTGTTGTCAAGTTCCTTTACATAACTCAGATAAAATAGTCTATTAGGCACTCACATACAAAAAAGGGCAAAATGAAAGCGTGGGGGTGGTAATTAAAAAAACAAAACACTAAACTCACTGCCATAAAATCTAATCCTTGGGTTTTCCAGGCGCCTCTCTATGGAAGTAGATTGCTCAATATTCTTTCTGAGGAGTGGCTGGTAGGTTTGAACCGCCAGCCCTTTGATTAGCAGTCAAATGCTTTAGGCACTGCAAGACCAGAGCTCCCAGAATGGTAATACAGGCTTTTATTTCCGTGGCTTAGTGCCTACGGCGTTTGGCTGCTAACCAGAAGGTTTGCTGTTCAAAACCACCAGCCACCAGCCACTCCTCGGAATGAAGGTCGGGCAATCTACTTCGGTAGTGATAAACGAAGAAACCACTCACTGCCCGCGACCCGCATCTGACTCGTAGCAACCCCTCCTTGGGTTTCTTCCTTCCGAAAAGAGGCTTGTGGGTTTGAACCGCTAGCCTTCTGGTTAGCAGTCAAATGCCTCAGGCACTACGCTTGGGAAACCCAAGGCGGGGTCGCTATGAGTCGGATCCAGCTTGATGGCAGTGAGTTTGGTTTTTGAAGTTTATGTTTGTATTGTAAGAACGTGAAATCTGCAAAGTGTTATGAATACTTAGACAGAAAAAAACATCAGAGGAAATTAAAATTTCTTTCACCAGGACCAGATGTTGTGTTAAAAAAAGATAACAATAAAGTAATTAATTAACTAAAAGAACAAAGTAGTTGAAATCTTGTGTTAAGACTAAGCTCCAAAGCTTCTAAACGAATCAATGCTCTTTTGCTAGCACGAAGGACACGATAATAATAATAATAATAATAATAATAATTAGATCCAAACGATCCTTCCTGTCCTCCTTAGGAAAACAAAGTGAAAACCAAGTCACATCTCATTTTTTGAGAAATCCTACATTGTCCTTGGCCACCAGCCAAAGGGGGATGGATGGTGGACTGGGCAGCCAGGCTGCTGTTCCACGGCGGAAGGCGCCGGCCGGGTGGTGAGGGCGCGCGGGCTCCAGGGGCCTGGCGGGGCTGCAGACCGCAGATCGCAGAGAGGGCGGGAAGGGTCAACAGGGCAAATACTTTCTCAGAATCCAACAGCCTAGGCGGCCTTCAGCGGATTTTGTTCTCCAACTAGCCCACTTTCTCTCCCCACCCCCCACACTCAGACCTGTGTGACTGCAGCAGGTCAAACCAACTACAGAGTTGGGGAACAAGGGACGCAGGTCCCTAGTTCCTGGGCACTTGGGGCTTCAGAGAGCGACCGGCGTCCTCTCTGGTCCCAGCAGCTAGCAAGTGGACCCTCCCCCAGGGGAGGGGTCTCTGGGGCCGAGCAGCCGGGCGCCGGGGAGGGGCGGAGGTGTGTCCGAGGGGCCCTATGGGCGGGAGTGACGGCCGAGCCTGGACTCCGTGGACAGTTCACTCCCAGACAGCCCCAGAGCTTGGCTGCTTTCTTCCCAAGCGCACCAGGCGCGGCGGCGACATGCTCGGGGACGGCGCGCTCCTGGCCTCTCTACTCTGGGTGGCCGTGCATTGCCAGCAGAGAGGTGAGCCGGCGGGGAAGGCTCGAGGGACAAAGCCGCTGCCTGCTCTTTTCACCCGGACTGGGGGTGATGGGACACGTGGATCTCCTACGCCGCCCTGGGAAGTGTCTCCCGGGTGGGGGCGGAGCGGGCTGGGGACGCCCTCCGAGTACTTTGGGGCAACACCCTGGGGCCACTCACTTTCTCGGTTTGTGGGGACTTAACTGTGTTGAGGTGGCGGGAGTTGGATGCTGCCAGAGCAATGGTAGGAGGGCACCGACCCTGCCCCCTTTCTAGGAGTCAGTCAGTGGCTTAGATTGTCGTGCGGCCGGAGAGGCTGGCTGGATGCTCACTCCGGCACCCGGTAATGGATGAGAATGGAATTGTCCTAAATCACTTTTACTGTCCTGCAGCCGGACGCCTGATCGTCCGCGGGAGCACAAGGCAACTCCTCTCCGCCCCTCGAAGGCCGGGTGCCTAGCTGGCAGAGTCCCGTTAAGAAGCGCGTCTTTCTCTGTCTGGGTTCCCTAGATGGCGTCCGGGGCCCAGATGCGCCCCCCTGCACTTCACTCTTTGTGCAGTCTTCCAAGTGGTCAGACCAGCTCATCCCGCGCGCTAGTTAGACCGTGGTCACTCCGGGACAAGGAGGACGCTGCGAAAGGCTGGCTTTCACTGCTTGCTGCCGGGTGCAGTGGCTCTCAGTGCAAGGTTTGAGGAGAACAGAAACCTCAGGCGAATTTTCAAGGTTTCTGTCTCTTTCTGTGGACATTTCCTCCAACTCTACCCACAGGGTTAAGTATGACTAGCGAAGCTTCTTGTTGGCTAGGCAGTCACACATATCTCCTGAAAATGTATTACTGTGTGCAATATATGGCAAAGGATTATCTGCTTACAAATGCAAATTTCATTTAAAAAAAAGGTAGAAGTCAAAAGTAGGCGAAATGCGAGCTACTGTCGTGAGAAAGTGTGTGCTTGGAATTGTGCTGAGTTGTGGACTGTGCAGAAAGGAGGCAGTTTCATTCATTCAAGGGTTCACTATGAAAGCACTGGACCGCAGCTGGGAAGGGGGCTTTGAATAGCGCGGCTCGGCTTTGCGCGGACCTGGCTGGGAAGCAAGACATTTACATAGCTATCGGAAGAGTAGGCTTTTGACCCACTCCAAACCTAACTCATTCCGTTCAGGTTGCTGAAAGTGAACAACTCCTGGTTTCCCATAGTGTGGGAAATGAGCAACTTGGCCCAGTTTTATTGTTCTAGGAAATTGAAAGTCCTAGCACAAGGAGGGGCCCTGCATGTTTTCCGTGCTCCTTAGGACTCCTTGGCTTTGGCGGTTATGAATGGTGTTTGGAGAAAGTGGGACAGCATGAGGCTTTCCTGCTTGGAGACGCCGCACAGCCACAGCTGCACAGCAGGAGCCTTGGAATCATTCACAAAGCATTTATATTTGCAGTCCCTTTCCGAGCCCAGAAGTCAGGTTGGGTCCACTTAAAAGTGCCTCTGAAAAACGCTCTGGTGATCTGCTTCTAAAAAACCAGCCACTGAAAACCCTGTGGAGCACAGTTTTACTAACACATATGCGTGGCCAAGAGTCAGAGTCTACCCAAGGGTGATGGGTGGTTTCCAGGTCTCAACCATTAACCATACCTTTCCTGCGAACATCCTTGAGGGAGTTTTGATTTAAAAAAAAAAAAAAAAAAAATGTGCCTTTTCTACATAGCATTAGTGATTTGTGAAATATTATCAATATGGACATAATAAAATAACCCTGACTTGCATATCATCTACTAAGTTAGTTTATGGTGTTTATATGATTGAAAATGACTGTTATCTAATAGAATTGAGATAATTAGGATTCCTGGGTCATTTAGAAGCCTCCCTAGGTAACCTTACAACTCACTGGGTGTGACCCAATGACTCAATTACCTTTGAAATGTAACCTGCTTTAAAGTTACATATTCCTAAGCGTATAGGAGTCTCTGGTAGCATAGTGGCTAAGGCACTTGACTGCTAACCAGAAGGCTGGCGGTTCAAACCCACCAGCCACTCCTCGGAAGGAAGGTTGGGCAATCCTACTTCCGTAGTGATACTGCCTCGGAAACCCAAGGAGGGGTCGGAAACCCAAGGAGGGGTCGCTATGAGTCAGGGCTGACTCGACGGCACATAATAACAACAACAACAAGCGTATAGTAAGAGGTGGTATGCTTCTAAAAATAATGCTGTGTTAAGTCCTCTGCTTGCTATTAGTAGAATTATAGTCACTTCATGGGTTGCCTCAACTTTTCTGCTTTAAATCACCCACTCCCCCAAGGGAAAATTAGGCAATTTCAAACATCAAAATTTATAGAAGAGACATTCACTTCCTTCTCATAAACAAAATGGTATTCAAATTTAGCATGTATATCCCCCATTGTAGGTACACCATAGTGTGTAGTGTAATGCATTTCAAAGGCACATTTTTCTTTTCTGTAGCTGTAATCCCCAAGTAAGGGCCAATAAAAAAATACTGATTTTAGCAGTTGGAAACAAGGATCTGTGTAATAAAATCACTGCTTGTCTCCTGCATATCCCAGAGTTTGGCTCAATCCTTTTTTCCCCTTTCTTTTTTTGAGACATTGAATATAAAGCCTACATCCATAATTACTTAATCTGGTATGGCAGAGAATTCAGATGCATCAAAAATATGAAATGAACATATGCACTGGTATCTTGTACCACTGGGTTGCTTTATAAGCTAGTATATGTTTATATGATAACTTACTATTTTGAGGTAGTGATCCTTGCGATGTCTTAACATTTTATAATTAATTCATAAAGCCCTATAGATATTCATTACCACCTACAGTAAATCTGTATGGTCAAATGGCATGAATTATATCCTCAAGTTTCAAGTGTTTTATTCTCTGACTTTACTAGTTGTTGCAAATTGGACAAGTTACTTAACCTTCTTGTGCTTTAGTTTCACCATTTGCAAAATGGAAATAGTAATGGTAACTACGTTGAAAGGATATTTATGATCAAATGAAATAATGCAAGCAATGTGTTCAAACAGTGCCTAGTACAGGGTTAACCCTCAAGGAACATTATCTATGAATACCATTATTACTATTTTATACAACACTATTGAAACTAAAACTCACTGCCGTGGAGTTGGATCCAACTCATATCAACCTCTCCTTAGGTTTCTGAGGTGGTATCATTATGGAAGTAGATTGCCCAACCTTCTTTCCGAGGAGTGGCTGGTGGGTTTGAAACACCAGCCTTCTGGTTAGCAGTCAAATGCCTTAGGCACTATGCCACCAGAGCTCCTATAACAATATTGGGGAGGCCTATTCCAAGGTATATTCCCTGAGATTGCCTAATCATTTAAAAATCTGAGTCTTAGTCTTGGAATCAAATAATCTTGGGCTCAAATACCAGACCTGTCACTACCTTAGCTGCAACACTGGGCATCCCTGAATGTCAATCTTCTTATCTATAAAATGGATAGGATTGATGTGATGAAATATTCCATGAACAATGTTAGCACAGTGTTGGGCATGTCACAGGTGTTGAGGAAACAATGACAGTTATTAGTATTTTGCTGGTTGTGCCTGCCCCTCATCCTGGACTCTCTCCTTACCCTTCTCATCACTGACTATGCCATATGATCATTGACACTTGTTGAATTTACCTTCTAAAATATCTGCAGCTATGTTCTATTTTTCATCCCTACTGCTAACTTGGGCCAGGAGTTGTTTGCTTTTCCCATGAAATAGTGTGACACTTCTCTTCTCCTCATCAGCCCTGCCACCACTGTAATTTTTCTAAACATTATTGGATAAGCACACACAGCCTTGTTAAAAATTCTTCATTGACCCCACACAGTGATTAGGATAAAGTAGAGGCTCCTGAACCTTGTCCATGCTCCTTTCCATTTCTCCCCATTTTGCATCGCTTCCTTATCACATTGCCTGATGTCCTCCAAGTATGGCTTACTAGCATTCTTTGTGTCTAAGCCCATGGCCCTCTTGTACGGTATACCCTTTTCTTGTCTCCTCTCCTTTCTGTACCGTTTCTACGGGCTTAGAGTTACGCTTTCTGCACTCTTTACTTCTTAACACATGCACACAAAATGACATTCATGTACCACATTGGGGGTTAACTGAGGCTATTGGTAACCCAGCTGGCCTGCCACCCTATAGTTGAAGGTCATTATCTCAGGCACACTTGCACCTACTTGTTCTTACCAGTGTTTTCTTGGCACGTGGGGTCTAAGTGTCGGACAGGTCTGTAGGTTCTAAAACCCTGGAAAATCTTCCTAGTTTTCTGAATTATTTATTAGGTGCTTTTCCCAGGACTCCCTGTGCTCTCTGCCCTTAATGGCGTTGTCACACTTCTCTATTATTGTACTTATAATATGTAAATAATTGACTCACTTGTCTGTCTCACCCACTTACTTGGGCTTCTTGAAGACAGGGACTGTTGTACTCATATATCTGTCTTACAATTCATATCATTGTCTTACAATGTTCCTGGCAGTTTATGGCCACCTGTCTTTGTTGAGCTACACTGAAATGAGTATTTTATTTAGGAATGAAGTAACATTTTAAAAAATAATTGTTTGAATAGATAATCCATGTGCATGGTACAAAATTCAATAAATACTAAGAGAAACATTGAAAAAAAATTGTCTTGCCTTTGTCTCCCTCTTTTGAAGCAGCTACTGCTTTTAATTCTTGAATATCTTTGGGTATACTTCCAGAGATGTTTCTTTAAAGCAAACTACTTCATTAAACCTACTCCTTCCATAATTGTGTAAGAGTGGTGTGTGCATGTGTGTGCGCATTAATATAAGATAAAAAAGACAAACCAGACGCTGTCAAGTCAATTCTGACTCATGGTGACCACATGTGAATCAGAGTAGAACTATGCTCTGTAGGGTTTTCAAAGGCTGATTTTTCAGAAGTAGATGTCCAGGCTTGTCTTCTGAGGTGCTTCTGAGTGGACCTGAATCTCCATCCTTTTGGTTAATAGCTAAACTTGTTAACCATTTGCACCATCCAGTGACTTCTGATGGTGTAAGATGGATACCAGTTATTTCCTGACAAATAAAAAATCCCTTTTTCTACTGCCCTCCCTGCCCCATACTACTTCTTCAAAGTACCTATACAAGATAGTAACACATCACTTAATAAAAGTAAATATTTGTAAACTCTTCAGCTTTCAACTTGTTACTTCCTAGTAGGTTTTTGGCTGAAAGGTATAGAGCAGTACTTCCCAGATCTTTTGAAATTTGAAAACTACTATTGATTTGGTGATTTTGAACTCCTGAAAGTATTTACTATAGCATTAATAAGCTATTTTTTTAAGTCATAAAGAATTTAAAAATATATTTTAGGACATTTATGACATAGAGAAGTCAGATTTGAGAATAGTTCTACTAAAAGTTAAGGATAGTGTTTTATTAATTTTACCAATAAATATGATTAATTCCTGGAACACTATGGCAGACACTGAAAAACTTAACGTTTTAAGTAATTCCTATGGATAAAGTTAAGCATGCACTTTGATTTCAGAAGCTAACTGGAGACACTTAGAGAGCACTCTGGATCTCAGACCTTAACTGAGGTTTTTAGTTACCTTCCCTAGTTACATTTAGCTTGGATGAACAAGGTAAACTATAGTCTTATGAGAAAGATATGTGTAACTTATTTACATGTTTGCAAACAGACATTGTTTTATTTCATATTTATTTTTTATTTGTTTTATTTCTTAAATACTAATATGTATCCATGGACAGTTGAGTAAATTAATGCATTTTGAAATTAATGAGGAAAAAAAAAACTTTATAGAAGTAATTTACTTAAGGTCATGAACCAGGTTTCTGTTGGGACTTGCCTGTCAGGGAGCTATTTCAGCATAAAACATCATGCTATACTTGGGTTCATTGTATTTTTATATCCTTTACAGGGAGGGGGACAGTCCATCCCCAGAGTAACCATTTAATACCTCAGAATTCTTCCACTTGAGTCTTTGTTTTCTTAAGGCTGGATCAAGAGCTTTCTTTGGGTTAACTTTTTCCCAGTGACTGTGTCAGGATACAGACAAGCAAGGCTGTGAGATTCCAAATCAGTGTGGTGGATAATATTCTTGTCTAGGTAAGCATTTATCTCACAATGTTAACCCAGAGATGGCTGTGTAGAAATACGTAAGAGCATGATTTCAGTGTGTGCGTGCATTTTCCCCCATCTTTTGAATCAGCCATTTGAAGTTTGAATCTCTTCATTCCTGAAGTTATCTTTGAAGTCCGATCTGTTGGCCCAGCAGGCAGTGTTACTTAAAGTCTTGTGCCAGAGAACCTCCTGTATTGCTGGTGGGAATGTCAAATTTAGATCAATAAGTATTTATAGGAAGCACCGTCTTTTCTCATTCCCTGAAGTATTTCATGCATTTTGTTCCATTGCACCATTATTTCCTTCCAGAACCTGAGGAAATTCTCTACAGTTACAACAATGTTAAAGATGATGCTTACACTTAGCACATCATTTTCAGTTAAGACAACATTTAGAAAGAAAAACCCTCACATTGCAATGCTGATTATTGTACACTATAGATATTGAAACATTTTCCAACCTTCTTTTAATGGCAAAAGTTTACTCACATAAGTGGTTATCTTGTTATCTCGGGTCCAGCACAAGGAATTCTTTCCTTCTTCAAATGCCCATTTAATGGCCTTCTTTCAGTTACCTTGGCTGCTTCTTTCTTTTCTCCTTTTTTGTATCTCCTTACCCAAATTAACCCTCTACAGTTTTCTTTCTTTTAAAAATCCTCTGATTTTTTTCTGTTATTGCCACAATTTATCACCATCTGTCTCAATGACCATAACTGACCACTCTTAACAGTCTGTAATGTTAGTGTCTCTTACTTAATTGATTCCCATACTACCCTTAGAGTAATCCTGCTGAATTGTGTCCTTCGTAATGTCAATCCTCTGCTTCATAGAGTTCCAACTCCTCCTTACCTGCCATGGCCCCTGTAGGCCCTTAAGACTGAGTCACCTTTACTCACATCTCTCTCTATCCTAATCCTTCCACTTCTTTTGCAAAAGTCTTTATCCTCTCTGTCTAATTGCACTTGGTATATTGACTTTTGCTTCCATGATTTTGTTCATACTACTCCCTAGCCCGAAATATACCCTCTTTTCTTACCTGAAATCTAACTGGACCACAACTTACCATCTTAGGACAGCCCTTATTCTTATGGCCTTTATCAACTGTTCCATTTCTGAAATTACATTGACTTTTGGGAAGAGTCAGGTTTCTCAACCACCCAGAGTTGCCATCTGGTCCTCTTTTGGCTTGCTTGCCAAGAATGCCATCAGCCAATGTAGAAAAGAAGGGACATTTGTCTTTTCAAGATCAGAACTTTTGATCCCAACATATCTTTCAATACACAGATAACTAAGTGCATGGGGTTCTAGTGTTAAGACCTGAGTCATTGGCAGTGAGAGGGTAATAACACCCACAAATTCTTCAGAGGCGGCAGGGTTGCCTTAAAAACAAAGCAAAGCAAAACAAAACAAAGCAAAAAAACCAAACTCATTGCTGTCTAGTCAATTCCGACTCATAGTGACCCCTATGGGTTTCCTAGGCAGTAAATCTTTACGGAAGTAGATTGCCCAGCCTTCCTTCCGAGGAGTGGTGGTGGGTTTGAACCACCAACCTTCTGGTTAGCAGTCAAATCCCTTAGGCACTATACCACCAGA
>NW_006921821.1:4209681-4217136 GCF_000298275.1 Orycteropus afer afer
ATGTGCTCACTGCTGTTGAGTTGATTCGACTCATAGTGATCCCTCCTTTGGTTTCCAAGGCAGTATCACTACGGAAGTAGATTACCCAGTCTTCCTTCCTAGGGGTGGCTGGTGGGTTTGAACTGCCAGCCTTGTGGTTAGCAGTCAAATACCAGAGCTTCTTAGGAACCATAAAATCCCTACCCAGTCTCTGAATTGCAGCCTCAGTCCTGCAGGGCCCTCCAGGCTCCTGGATTTCATTACCATCTAAGGGGGTTGTGATTCAGTAGGTCTGGGTAGGATCTAGAATCTGTGTGTTTTTTAAAATATTCCCTTTTGGTATCCAGAGGCACAAAGACATTTCCAGCTGCTCTTCAAGCTGACTTTTTTCAGTTTCTAATTTAAATTGTTGTTTCCAGAACAATCTCTGCCACTTGACCTAATTCCCCTCCCTGTTGCTGTGTCCTTGGTGGGCTAGCATCCTTCCTTACCCCTTAACAGTTTCATAGCCTAATTATATTCTGACTCTCTCAATTCTGGTATTTCTGTCTGTTTTTGTACAAAATATGGTTTTTAAAATCCAAGCCTGGCTTCATAAGCATACTTTTGTTCATTCTAGAAGTTTGGAGTTAGGAGTTTGCAAGATACTCACTAACATAGTAAATGCCTCAAGGGAGTTTGTGCTTCAAATAGTTAACACTAATTCACAGCCTCTCTTTGTCCTTCTTGTGAAGAGGAATATTTCCTGTGGGCTTGTTGTCTTTTCTATTCAATTTCCAAATTTTTTCCTCATTTAGTAACTCATTCATTCATCCATGCACTGAACTATAGTGGAACATTCACTAAGCCAGACCCTGAGTCAGGGATATACAAAGGCTAGCAATGCAATGTCTGTCTTGAGGACCTCATTCTCATCATCCTTCTTCACTGTGATTCCAGGGCAGTCCTTGACATTCTTGATGGACTTGTGTTTGAAGAAATCTAAAGAACCCCAAAATGCATATACTATGAGAATTTTTTTCCATAAGAAATAAAAGTCAAAGAAGGAGTTGGAGAATTAAAGTCATATTCAATGGATGTTACTGACTATATTGTGCTTACTTAGGTCCATGTAATGCAGTTCACATGAAAATAAATGGGCCAACTGGTGGAGCAGAAGAGGAGGAAGGAGAGGGGCAGAGAGGCAGTCCGCAGCAGCTGGTGTTAGTATTGGAGTTTTGGGAGCAGTTTCCATAACAAACGCCAGTATTGGTGGGTGGCTGTAACCCTCTCCCTTAGGCTCCCTTTGTTCCTTGGGGGAACTAGGAGCTCCTTTGCTAGGCTAGTTCTTCTCTGAGCTCCAACTCCTCCTGGAAGTGTATCAGGCACAGAAAAGCAGTTCACATAGTAGTTCTCTCTCTAGGCTGCATGTTATGCATTATTAATATCAATTCACAGGCCTTGACCCAAAGGATCATAATTTATTTGGTCTGGGGTGGGGCTCAGTCATTTACATTTAAAATAATATTCCCTAGATGATTTCACTGTGCAGCCAGGGCTGAGAACCAGGAAGTTAACATAGTAATTAACTTTCCTGTGCCAATGAATGTGATCAATTAGCAATGCAAGGCGTGGGGAGGGTGTAGAACCTTGTGGTGACTTACTAGTTTGTGGTGGCACAGATTGGGGCAGTGATTCCATCTTACCTGCACAGCCCATAGTCAAAAGCTTTGTGCATTCCCACTGCTGAATACTTAAACCTTGACCCACTCTTACCTTTTGACTGCTCTGAGAATTGGGGATAATAATACAGTCTCATGTGTGTGTATGATCACTTGCATCCTCAATTAAAAAGAGAAAATTCCTTATTTGTATCACACGTACCCTTCACCAAGTACTTCACCTGATAAGTGCTCAATTCACAATTGTAAATTGTGTTCATGTTTAAATTAGCACAGTTTCAGTCTTGTTTTGGTAACTTGGTCACTCACAAAGGCCCTTCTTTCTTTTTAAACTCCTCCTGATCAAATATGACAGTTAGAGTCCATCATGTTTTGATATTATCTGACATTCCAGGGTTGGGTGGCTGACTGATTGATTGAATCATTTCTTCATTAATTCTTTAATTAATCCAAAATTCATTAAATATTGTCCATATTCAGGCATTGTTTCATGCTGTGTCCCTCCTCTCCCAGCCTCTTTAAATGAAAAGCCACACAATTTTCTCTGGGATTAATCTTTCTTGCTAGATCCAAAGAGCTGATCTTCATTTGCACCTTCTCTGGTTCAATGACTCTGAATTCTTACCTTTCACATTTACCTCCAACTCCTATTCTTCTCTGATCCTGCCTTTAATTGGTGATCCAAAATGCATTTGGTTTCTCTGAACTCCTTAAGAATTTTTCTTCAATAGTTGCTTTATAATTTCCCTTCCAACACTACCCAAAACACCAAGAGCCATTCTTCCTTCTGCATCCCCAACACACATACACATGTCCTTCCACATCCCAATATGTACACATATTATATACAGTTCCCATCCCCAACACATACACACAGACACTACCTACATTGACCTTGCAGACCAGCTGCCTGTCTGGCTTACCTGCTAAAGTTACTTGGAAAGTATGATATTGAATAACCCCAAACTGAGCAGAGAGAGATTCTGGACTTGACCTCTTTTGCTGCAGTGGGACAGATTTTGCTGGAAGGGCCATTGCAGATACAAGTACTGGGAGGAAGTCTAATGTGCTCAAGAAGACAGTTTACTATGGACCCAGAGAGCTGTTAGCATCTGGAGTTGTACCTGTGTTGATGGATGGCAAAGTTGACTATGTCATCCAATCCTTGTGAATTATTTTAATAGTGTCTCACTCTGCTGAACAATATATACAGGGTCCTCTGTGATCTGACCTGCTCAGACCTCTCCATAGTCTCTTCTCCCATTGCTAGACTTTTTTTTTTTGGTCATTCTGAACTGTCTATAGTTCCCACAATGTGGCATGGTGGCTCATGTCTTTGAATGAATTGAAAGCCCTTTACTTCACTCTGACTTGTTCTGGTTCACCCAGCAGTCCAGTCTGTCCACACATCCATTGGGTAACTATTATTTGGTACTATTTGTTAACTTACTTATTTCTCTTTGAGGATAGAGATTTTTCCTTATATGTCTAATATTTAGCACAGTGCCTGGCATGTAATATCAGTTTTATAAATAAATATTGGTTGTATGAATGAATGAAAGCCCCAATGCCAACAAGCACCAAAGGAATAGAAGGGAGTCCAGTGGGCATTAGTTAGATTTCCAGATGGAAAGGCAGTTGGGATTAGGTAGCCACTGATGAGGAAGCATAGTGATAATCTCTTTGGGAATGGCAGGGTGCCAGCTCAAGAAGTTTGGGAGAATTTAGCAGGTCCCCCAATCAGGATTTTGGGGCAAGGAACAAGGAAGAATCCAGGTAACCAAACTAAGGCAGAGAGGAGGCAAGTGTTTTAAGACCAAGGCCTTAGCTTACATTCTAAACCAGAACACATGATTAGGGGCAACCTAGCAGCATAAACAAGAAATTCAAATACTTTCTGTTTAACCTCAGGGTCTCACATGTTGCTCATTGGTGGGATCCAAATATAATGAGAGAAGAGCCACTGAAGCTGGTAACGAGGAGGGGCTTCATAACCTCAACAGATTATTAATCTTTTTTTTTTCTTTTCTTTCTTATTTACAAAGGAAAAAACGTGGATTGCATTTTTGTCTTTGAACTGAATTAATATTTCCTGATGGTGAATATTTCATTTAGCATACTCTATCTTTTGTAAATTCAGACTTAAGGCTGGCATTTGTTGATAGCTCTGGTAGTTACAACATTTTCACATGAAGTGGAGATTTTTAAAGGCTTTTTACCTGCTGGCCTGTAGAGGACATTTTGTTTAAGTGGAGGAACAGCTGTTCTCCTGCAGGCACTTAGGGCTAAGACCTCCTCCTCTTCTCAGGAGCAGAACAAAGACACACAGACTTTATGTCACAGATGGATTTTTGTTTGATAAAAATCACTTATTACTGAATGAAAGAATGGTCTATTCTCTTTAGAAATATGAGCATAACATTTCCTGTGTCTTGAGTGGTTTCTAACTTTGTTGGTTTAGCTTTCATTAGTATAATTGATTGAATTAAGATCTGCCTCATTTTATGTGGTAAAATTTTCCCTGAAAATTTTGTGCACATGATAGTTTTCTGTAAGTGAAATAATGTTAAATTCAATATTAAAATAATTCCAAAATAATACTTGAAGGTAGCTTGCAAAGAATTTAAACATCTCTTTAATTATCGATGTCAATGGGGTTAAGCCAATTTAGTTACATAAAATTCTTAGGGTCTTCTTGGTGGATAATGAATGGTAGGCACTGAAGAAGTCTGAGATAAGTGAGAATTGCCTGCTCCCCTACGTTTTAGACACTGTTATGTGTATGTTAATGTTATGTGCCATTGAGTTGGACCCGACTCGACTCGTAACAAATCCTCCTTGGGTTTCCGAGGCAGTATCACTACTGAAGTAGATTGCCCAACCTTCCTTCCGAGGAGTGGCTGGTGGGTTTGAACTGCCAGCCTTCTGGTTAGCAGTCAAGTGCCTTAGGCACTATGCTACCAGAGCTCCATTTTAGGCACTAGGGGATCACAAATGCATAGTTTAGACCAAACCCTGACTTACATGTTACACATTATTGTGTTATCAGTTACTGTGGAATTGGCTCCAACTCATAACGACCCTAGGCATGTTCCAGTACAACTGCGCTCTGCAAGGTTTCAATGGCAGATTTCTCAGAAGTAGATCACCAGGCTTTTCTTCTGAGCAACGTATGGCTGGATTTGGACTGCCAACCTTTTTGTCACCAGCTGAGTCCTTGACAGTTTGCACCACCTACACATTGTTAACATACATTTCTCAGCAAGCAAGTCCAAAACAAACAATAGGTAGTCTTCTGTAAGTTTGATGTAGTCACACTCTCTGTCCTTTTCAGTATTCAAACCCAACCTCTCCCTGAGTTTTCTTTGGGCAATAAACACTCTTCCTAAGCCAGCGTCTGGATGAGCATCTTTCAGGAGAAGGAATATCTCTAGCCTTGTTTTTTTTTAAAGCAGTTTTATTGAGGTAAAATTTACATACAGTAAAATTCTACTCATTGATAGATCTTTTAGTAAATCAAGTTGTGTTAAGTGTCACCAAAATTCAGCTTGGGAATACTTCCAAGATTCCATGTTCATTTGTAGTCAGTTCCCACTCCCACCTTCATTCCAGCCCCAAGCAACTAATGATTATGATTTGCTATCTATATTTTAGATTGTCCTTTTTTATTCATTTTATATAAATGTGATCATACAGTATGTAGTCTTTTGTGTTTAGCTTCTTTCACTTACCAAACCAAACCAAACCCACTACCAGAAAGTTGATTCTTACTCATAGAGACCCTAAAGGACAGAGAACTGCCCCATAGAATAGCGTTTCCAAGGCTGTAAATCTTTATGGAAGCAGACCGCCTCCTCTTTCTCTTGAGAAATGGCTGGTGGGTTCAAACCACTGGCCTTTTGGTTAGCACCTGAATGTCTTAACCACTTCACCAGCAGAGCTCTTTCTTTCATTTAGTATATAGTATTTTTGAAGTTCATCCATGTTGTAGCCTGTATCCATGGCTTGTTCCATTTCGTCACAGAAGAAGAGTATTCCATTGTATAGATAGATCATGGATTGGAAGACTCTATGTTATCCATGTACTTTGTCTATAAGTCACTTGTTGATGGGCCTTTTGATTGTTTCCAGTTTGGGTCTGTTATGAATAATGCTGCCATGAAATTCACAAACAAGTCTTTGTCTGGAGATGTTTTTATTTCTTTTGAATATGTAGGTAGGAGTGGAACATGGGTCATATGGTAAGTTTATGTTACCTTTTTAAGAAATTGCCAAACTGTTTTCCAAAGTAACTGTATCATTTTACTTGCCAGCAATGTATAAGGGTTTCAATTTCTACATCTTTGCAAACACTATATATTGCCTGTCTTTCTCATTATGAACATCCTGTAGATGTGGAATGCAGGGGCCTTTGTTGTTGTTATGTGCCGTTGAGTTGGACCTGACTCATAGTGACCCCTCCTTGGGTTTCTACTATGGGAGTAGATTGCCCAACCTAGCGAGGGTAATAAGTGCTTCGAGCAATCTCTAAATTGCATCACCCTCCAATTATAGTACCCAGGGCAATCTCTAAATTGTGCACCACCACCCCCCCCAATTTTAAGATGAATAGACATTTATAGCAGCAGTAAATCAGCGGAAACACCTTCCTCCCTCTTGCCTGGCTGCCTCAGTCAGGCGCCTTTCATATTTGTGGCACCTGGAAGTGTCATCCCACACCTTGTCTGGTGCCCCCTTGTACTCACTCCTCCCCACCCCTGCCCTGAAAACCTCTGGTGGGTTGGTATTTCATTGCAGATTTAATTTGCATTTCCCTAATGACTAATAGTGCTCACCTACAATATACATAAGGAACTTTGGTAGCATAGTGTGTAAGGCACTTGACTGTTAACCAGAAGGCTGGCGGTTCAAACCCACCAGCCACTTCTTGGAAGGAAGGTTGGGCAATCTACTTCCGTAGTGATACTGCTTTGGCAATGCAAGGAGGGGGTCTCTATGAGTTGGGTCCGAGTCGATGGCACGTAACAACAGAAACAACACAATATACATAACTTCTTTGGTGAAAAAGCTGTTCAAATTGTTTGCTCATTTTAATTGACTGCTCTATATATTGTTGAGTTGTAAGAGTTCTTTATGTATTCTGGATGCAAGTCCTTTGTCAGAAATATTTGATTTGCAAATATTTTCTCCCAGTTCATTTTTTCATTGGTGGGTGTAATTTTAAGTACAAAAGTTTTAATTTTAGTAAAGTCCAATTTATTTAATTTTTCTTTTATGGATTGTGCTCTGGTGTAATATCTGAGAACTCTTTGCCTAACCCAAGGTTTTCTTCTAGAAGTTTTATAGGCTAGTTCTTCCATTTAGGTCTATAATCCATTTTAAGTTAATTTTTTGTGTGTCTAGTAAATCCAAGTGTATTTTTTGTATATGGATACCCCATGTATATGGATACCCCATGTATATGTCCACACCATTCCCTCTTAAATTGCCTTGGCACCTTTGTAAAAAATCAATTGGCCCTAAAAGTAAGTGTATATTTCAGGACTCTGTATTTTGATCCTTTGACCTATAGGTCTGTCCTTACATTAATAATACACTGTCTTGATTTTTTTGGCTTTATAATAGCTTTTTTTTTCTTTTTTGACCTTTTTTTTTCTTTTTATTGTGATTTGGGTGAAGATTTACAGAGCAAATTCACTTTCCATACAGCATTTTACATATACTTTGTCTCATGACATTGACCACAGTTTACCACAATGCAACAGCTCCCCTCCCACTTCCTCCCCATAGTTACCTCTTCCCAGTGTCCATCCCT
>NW_006921821.1:4220540-4248821 GCF_000298275.1 Orycteropus afer afer
GTCCTTGGGGTTGCGGGAAAGCAGAATGTGTTCTTAAGCCCCAGGAATCTGTGAGAGTGCTGTCTCTTTAAATATCCAAAATAGTCAAGCTGCTTTTAGACCTTCAAAATGGCGGCCCCCTCCAGACTGCAAAAGTCCACAGCTCAGCCCTCCTTTTTCTTCACCTTCTCCGTTTATTCCCCAGCCACCAGAGCAGTCCTTGGTGCAGTTCCTGGCTAGAAGGGCTGATTTTTAGGTTAATTCTTAAGTCCTAACAGCACTCAGGAATCTCCAAGCTGTCTGTCTGTGCCATCAGGATCGCTGCCAGACCGCAACTCCATATGTCTCCTTTTTTGGTATTTTCACGCAAATTCTTCTGCTAGTTGGGGTTAGTCCACTTCTATATCCTTCCGCTCAAGTCTCAGGGGTCCAGGATTATCTTCTGTGTTTGTGTTCATTGGTTTCCCTATTCTTTGTTGAAGAGGGTCTGTGCAGTCTTTCTGCCTAGTCCGCCATCTTGCCCTCAGTTGCCCGGCTTTATAATAGCTTTTGAAATAGGTACTGTAAGTAATTCAACTTTGCTCACTTTTTCTAAATTGCTTTGACAGCTCAGGTTCTAGGTCCTTTGGATTTCCATTAGCATGAACTCGTAAATTTCTACAAAAAAAGCCTGACGAAATTAGTTTCCAGTGTATAGGTCTTACATTATTCTTGTTAATTTTTTAAAATATTTTGTTCTTTTGGAATAAAAATGCCTGGAATATACACAGAGGTAATCCAAACTTTCTTTGGCTCTCATGTTTTCAGGATCTTCCTGTTTAATTTCTGAGATCACAACCTCAGGCCAGCGGAACTGCAAGCTTCTCCATTTTCTATGAGAATAGTAGTTTTCCTGGCAGTGCCACTGCGCATATGTTTTCACTCTTTGCTCCAAATCAAGCCAGCCTTCTCTAGCAGTGAAGCTCCTGGTTTCCCTGGCTAATCCTGTCCGGGTAGAATTACCATGCCAACTGACCTAGTTTAAAGGATGGGAACAGTCCAAGGCAGAATGCTCCTGTCTCCCACTAGTCTTTGCAGAAACTCGAGGAACTCTACATCAACATTCAGACCATTGAAATGGTTGATTTTCAAAGCGCTGAAATGTTGATTTTGAGTATTTAATAACAGAACTTACTCTAAACTATTTTAATTTATGTAGATATCCTGACAACTCTGAATCTCAGCAATGAGAATCCTTATCTATTATTCATCAAGTTCTTGAAAATCCACTAATTTTACTGGTAACCCATTTCTGATATTCTCATGCTACAGGTTTGATGGGAATTTATTGTTGTTGTTATGTGCCATCAAGTTGGACCCAACTCATAGCGACCCCCCCTTGGGTTTCCAAGGCAGTATCACTATGGAAGTAGATTGCCCAGCCTTCCTTCTGAGGAGTGGCTGGTGAGTTTGAACTGCCAGCCTTCTGGTTAGCAGTCAAGTGCCTTAGGCACTATGCTACCAGAGCTAAATCATCATGGTGTGTGCCTCTAGAATATGGGCAGTATTCCAATTGTCCCAGCACCATATCCAGAATACCAGCTGACTACCCTCAGATAGAGCATCATCAATTTAAATACTAGCTCAATATGACTTGTAGTTTAACCTAAGTAATACACATACACAGAAACACTCATACGTATTATATCACAGTCTTTAAACTGAAGCATTTTAAAGTTGATACTGTACTAGTTACTATGGGTACTTAAATGAATATTCATCTTGAGTCAGCCCTTAGTTTGAGTAATTGTCAGCATACCTCAAGTGAAGGAGAACTCAGTGGGAAGTGTAGTCCCTGAGAGAAAATCAATTGCAAGTTCAAAGAAGTCTCATATGAAGTGTTTTGAACCATAGTCCCAGAAATTGAAAGAAGGACTGGGATAATTCTACAAGCAAATGAGGCACCTGAACATGCCAAACTTCTTCATGTAAAATGCTAAAGGAGTTGGAGAAAATAACAGAGGGAGGCCAGTGGTTATCAGCAAGGTACAGGCTTCTGGGAGGAGATAGTGATAAATATGGAAAGTGTAACTTAGAACTTAAACTGAAAAAATCATGGTTGGGCAGTATATCAGTTAAAGGTTTGTAGTTTTTACAAAAGGTGTAAGCTTTATGTGAATCGTAGTGGAGATGAAGCAAAGATTGACCATTTGGCCTTTAGTAGCTTGTTCTAAAAGAAAATGTATTTTAAGAGGTGTGCATACACATGCCTTATTTGGGAGTAATCTAGTAACGAGGTCCAGCTTGGGTTCTAATTTCTCCATTACTAAAATATGGAAATATAGTAAATTTTCTCTGCTGTATTTTCATAACAAAAGTATAATATAGAAAAATAATTTAGAAAATAATTCTAAAATTCTTATTTTAATAAGAGAGAGAAAATAAAAAAAGAATGAAATTAATAGGACCACAAGAGTGCGGGATGCTAGGCTTATCTCTGCTCCCATGATGAAGTGTATCTCCTTGGAGAAGGCCCTGAAGCTCTGCCTCAGGAGGTGGAGGCGAATGACAGAACCTTCCTTACCACTCTGTTGCTTTCTTCCCTAGAATGGAGAGACTGCCCCTCCTCTACCATGTGGAAGGCCTACATATGCCTTCAGAAGCCCTCTTAAACTTTTTCTTCTGCGTTTGTCTCTAGGAATGGACAGAAGGGTCTAGACTTAGCCCCTCTCTTGAAAGCTCACTCAAGATCCTGGGGCACCAGGGAATAAAGGTCATACTGCCCTCTCAGCCCCACCTCTCTCCACCTTGCATAAATCCTTCTCAGCAGGCCCCTGAAAACAGACACTGGAAGACTGTCCACTCTTCTGAAATATCAGACTGGTTTGCTTTAATAGGTTTTCCTGCTTAATTCTCAGTTGACCTTGTTCTTACATTGTATCTTTAATTTTGGAGCTTTGTTTCAACTGAAGTACCACATTCCCTCAAAAAATAGTTGCCAAAGGTCTTCAAGACTTGACTGCATAATGGAGATTCTGGGGGTGTCATTAAACAGTGACAGAAAACTGCCGAAGCATAATCACTATCTTGCTAATCAGCCTGACAGTGTTGGTGCAAAAGCTTGGCTGAATTATCCAAACACAGAGTATAGTGTTAGAGCTGGGGAAAAAAAAACAAACAAGCAAAAAAAACAAATCATCTCATGGTAGAAATGCAGAATCTCAGCCCTACTCCAGACCTATAGAATCAAAATCTGCATCTTGACAAGATGATTTGTTTATATAAAAGTTTGAGAAGTACTGATATGATTCCTGAGTGATATTTGAGTGTCTTGGGTATATTTAAATCATAGTTATCATATTTGTGGATGCTAAAGGTCATCTTCCTCTTTAATAGTATGAAATTAATTCAATCTTGGCTCACATTAACCTTTTTCATACTGCTGTTCTTTTATTGTGTATACTTACCAAGAACAACAGCATTTTTTTTAAACATTTGCTAAGACTAAACTATACTCACAGTTGGATTGTGGGGCAAAACTAGAATGCCCTGCATTTATCCCTATTAAATTTACACTTGTTTAAATTAGCCACTGTTGAGATTCCATGACTTCACTTCCTTACACATTCAATACCTTCTAATACCATTGTCTAAGTTAATATTAAAAATAATGAAAAAGGAATTACTGGGCAAGTCTCTGTCTGAAAGAAAATAAATGAAACCATAATCTGAGGAATAATTTCACTAAAAAGAATCTCATAATTTCACTAAATTTGTCTCATAATTTTACTAAAAAGAATCAGCATAAAACCGATTCCTTTAATGTGAAGGTCAAGTAGATGTCTGTTTTTCCCACCTCATCATCATTATTTCTTATACCACCCTCTTTCCCCACAGCATTCTATATCTCTGTTGGTTTGATATACAAAACTCACAGATTATACTCACAGTGATGTGGTTTAAATACACAGAAATGAATGCATAGAAATAACAGGATACAATTCAGAATGCAACTCAGGATCAGTGTCAGAATCATCAGGATACAATTCAGGAAACAATTCAGGAAGAGATACATGAGTGAGACCTGGAAAGGTCCCCAAAGTGGAGAGCATGTCTCTTCCTTCATCTGTCAGGAAATCTTTAGCCAGGAAAGGGTCCAGGCCAGCTTTCTGATGGCCCTAGCAGCTCTAGGCCAGCCCTAGCTCTAGGCTGGCATTATGACAGCTCTTAGAGCAGAAGTGTTCTCAGGGCACCCCCTGAACTCCAGGCAGTCCTTTTCAAGGAAATTCTTGGCCAGGACAGCCTTTGGAGTAGAAATACCCTCAGGCCTATTGCATTACAAAAAACCCTCAAAATACCCACTGCCACTTGAGTCAATTCTGACTCACAGCAACCCCAACTGAGTTTCTAAGGCTGTAAATTTTTACAGAAGTAGATTGCCTCATTTCTTCCCACAAGACAGCTGGTGGGTTGAACCACTGATCTTCTGGTTAGTAGCCAAATGCCTTACCCACCACACCACCAGAGCTCCTTTGTTGTTGTTGTTGTTTGCTGTTGAGTCAGACCTGACTCATTGTGACCCCGCCTCAGGTTTCCAAGGCGATATTACTACAGAAGTAGATTGCCCAACCTTCCTTCCAAGGAGTGGCTGGTGGGTTTGAACCACCAGCCTTCTGGTTAACAGTCAAGTGCCTTAGGGACTACACTACCAGAGCTCCTCAATTCAATATACTTTATGTTGCTTCTCTTGTTTGCAGACATAGCTACTTTTTGTAAACTTCTTTCTATTTGTTTTCCAAGACACTGCACCTGTATGATGAATGTGCAGTCTTTTGCTTTCCGTAGGAGAAGATGATTTCTAGGAGGGCTGAAGAAGGAGACGGATGACAAGTTGGAAGAAAACCAGAAGACTGGTATTGTGGAGGCCAAAAGAAGAGTGAAATTTGGAAGATGGTGTTGTACTTATAACCCACATGTTTGTTCCCTTGACCAGCTTAATCCATGAATAACTAGGTAAAGCAGATAGAAATAATGATACTGGAGTTATGAGCAACTAAGGAGAAGATAACAAGGAGAAGATAAAGTATCAGATTTAGTGACAGTGGAGAAAAAGAGCAGATTAAACAACTGGGAAAAATAAATGAACCCACCAAGATGGTGGAGATGGACAAATGGAGAAGGAAAAGACTTGTTAGAAATACAAAAGAGGTTGATGGAGGGAAGGAAGAAAAAAAAAAAAAAAATCACTGAACCCTTAGAATCATTGGGGACTCTGAATACATACACTGGGAGTTTTTGGTGGTGACCTTGGGAGCTGAGTGAGTAAATAATCTCACCTGGAAACAAATCAAGACCTCCCTTGGCTTGGGCTGCTGCAGAGTCCAGAAAGGAGTGGGGGGAAAGGGAGAAACTCATTCCAAGTAGATGGAGCCCCAGAGCAAGTACACAGCAGTGAGCTGGGGGTCAACTCTTCCACAACTCCTTTTTTAGCACAGAATGGACTTGGGTACTGTGTTTTTGTGACTTCTCAATCCAAGCTTAAAGTAGTGGACCTCTACTCATTGTGGTCTCTGTTGATTTGGAGCATCAGGTCTTTGATTGACAATAGGATATCATCATTAGTAGCTATCTCAGGAAGACACAAGCTACACTGCCTGTGCTGGCAGCACTGACTGACCTGGTTGGCCCACACAGAAAATGAGGACTCAGTATTGGTGCCTTCTTCTTTTTTTTTTTTTCCTTTTAATTTTTTCCTCTTTTCCTCTGCCAAATCCAATAGAAGGAACACATTAAACTACCACCAGGCAACAGGAGTTATTACACTGGACACCTCACCCAATAGGTAACACAAATAACTCCTGTACCACAGAATCAACAACAGAGGGTGGACAACACCTGCTCATCCCAGCTCCAAATCTCCTTCATGACAAACAGAGACCTGCACTCACATCCCCACGAGTGATTCTACCAACACAGAGCTGAAGAGCAATTCAGTACAGCTGAGTTAATAACCAAAAAAGTACACCTGCTCCACACTTTCAGATATAGTAAAACATAAAATCAGAGTGAAAGAAATCAATATGTAACTACCAATTAAAGACAACAACTTCAAAATGTCTAGGAAATAACAGACAACCTTAAATCAAACAAAAAATGCAGGACAAGACAATATAGATAGAAGCCCAGGTTAAAGAATTATCTATCATGGAAAAAGAACAAGCAATAGAGCTATCTGAGAATGAATTCAGAAGAATTCAGAAGAGCTCAAGGAAACCATAAACAATATTAATGAGAAGACAGATAGTACCCTGGAAGAATTCAGGAAAACCATTCAAAAACAAAATAACAAAATAAATACACATTTAGAATTCACACAAAAACAGCAATTAGAAATCCAGAACATGAACACTAAAATAACAGAGATAAACGAGTAGACTAGAACTGGCTGAAGAACTCATTTCTCAACTAGAAGACAAATCCCTTGATACAGCCTGTATGAAGAAAAATCAGAACAAAGATTTAAGAGAAATGAGGAGAACTTAAGAGTTATATGGGATGACATAAAAGAAACAAAGTATGCCTCCTTGGAATACCAGGACAGGAGGAGGCAAAAAAAAAAAAAAAAAAAAACACTGAGAAAATTGTGGAGGACATGTTAACAGAAAATTTCCCCTATGTCATGAAGGAAGAAAAGATACCTGTCTAAAAAGCTCAACAAACCCCATAGAGGATAGATCCCAAGAGAAAGTCACAAAGACATATCGTAATCAAACTCTCCAAAACCAAAGACATAGAAAGAATCTGAGGAGGAGCTTTGGAAAAATGAATTGTCACCTACAATGGACAACCAATAAGACTAAGTTCTGATTTCTCAGCAGAGACCACGCAGGAAAGAAGGCAATGGGATGGCATATGTAAAACATTAAAGGAAAAGAACTTCTAACCAAGAATTATATATCCAAGGAAATTGTCCCTCAAATATGAGGATGAAATCAAGACATTCTCAGACAAACAGAAATTGAGGGAATTTGTGAAAACCAGACCAACCCTACAAGAAATGCTAAAGGGAGTCCTTCCAATTGAGAACCCACAACAGAGAACAACAAATTAAAATCAGGACACTTGATATCACCACTTAGAAACCTAAGGAGAAGTAGATGCTCAAAATAAGTTCATAAAATAATGTACACAGAGAAAGAAGGTAGTCAATCTGCAGATGACATCAGCAACAAAGCAAATGTTGTTGTTGTTGTTATGTGCTGTTGAGTCAGACCCGACTCATAGCGACCCCTCCTTGGGTTTCTGAGGCAATATCACTACAGAAGTAGATTGGCCAATCTTCCTTCTGAGGAGTGGCTGGTGAGTTTGAACCGCCAGCCTTCTGGTTAGCAGTTGAGTGCCTTAGACACTACGCTACCAGAGCTCCTAACAAAGCAAATAGAGGGAATAAAGTAGAGGGAATAAAAGTTCTAATTACAAAAGTTCCAAATGGAGGGGAAGACAAGACAATGTCTTTATAAAACTGACTATTCCAAACTTAATGAGATAAGAATTTACTTCATGGTAATCACAAAGAAAATTAACAATCCCCCCTAAGCAAACTCAGAAAGAAGAAAAACACGTGAGCTTAGTAAGAACAAAAGCAACAATAATGAAGAAAAGAGAAGAAACACCTGATAACAAAGTGAGCTCAGAACAGAAACATATTTTGAACAAGGAAATCAACAACATAACACAAAACACAATAGAATGACAGCAATAAATTCATACCTGTCACTAATTACACTCAATGTGAATGGACTAAAAGAACTAGTCAAGAGAAAGAGAGTGGTAGATTGGACAAGAGAAGAAGACCTATTGATATGCTGCCTGCAAGAGACCCACCTTAGACACAAAGGTAAAAACAAATTAAAAATTAAGTGCTGGAAAAAAAATATACCAAGCTCATGGCAACCAAAAAAGAGCAGGAGTAGCAGTATTAATTTCTGTTAAAATAGACTGCAAGGTGAAAAACACCATAAAGGACAAAGAAGAACATTATATAGTGCTAAAACTATCAATTGACTAAGAACACATCACCATAATTAATACCCATGCACCCAATGAAAGTGCTCCAAAATATGTAAAGCAAATATTAACAGAATTGAAAGGAAAAATAGACAACTCTACAATATTTGTAGGAGACTTTAACAACTCCTTCTGAGGAGTGGCTAGTTGATAGGAAGACTGAATATTGTGAAAATGTCAATATTACCCAAAGCAATCTACACATTCAATGCAATCCTGATCCAGATACCATCCACATTTTTTAAGGACATGGAAAAACCAATCACTAACTTCATATGGAAAGGAAAGAGATCTCAGATAAGCAAAGCATTGCTGAAGAAGACAAACAAAGTAGGAGGTCTTACACTCCTGGATCTCAAAACCTACTATATAGCCACAGTAGTTAAAACAGCATAGTTTTGGTACAATGAAAGACAGATAGACCAATGGAACAGAATAAAAAAGCCAGAAATAAACCCATCCATCTATGGATGGCTGATCTTTGACAAAAGACTAAAACCCATTAAATGGGGGAGAGATAGCCTCTTTAACAAATGGTACTGGCAAAATTGTATATCCATGGGCAGAAAAATGGAACAAGATCCATACCTCACCTCATACACAAAAACAAATTCTAGTTTGAGCAAAGGCTTAAATGTGAAACCCAAAACTATAAAGTTCATCAAAGATAAAATAGGGTCAAATCTATGGGCCCTAATTTATGGCATAAATAGACTATCAAAAATAACCTAAAACTCACAGGCCATGGAAGAGAAACTAGATGACTGGGACCTTTTAACAATTAAATTCTTATGCACATCACAAGACTTCTCCAAAAGCATACAAAGAGAACCTACAGATTGGCAAAAAATATTTGGCTATGACATATCTGACAAGGGACTTATCTCCAAAATTTATAGAAAACTTCAGCACCTCAACACCAAAAAGACAAAAAATCCATTTAAAAAATGGGCAAGGGACATGAACAGACAGTTCATTAAAGATAGGCTGGCGGCCATCAAACACATTAGGCATTATTGTTGTTGTTAGGTGCTGTTGAGTCATCTCCGACTCATAGCCACCCTATGCACAACAGAAAGAAACACCGCCTGGTCCTGCTCCATGATCCTTACTATACTTGAGCCTATTACTGCCACCACCATGTCAATCCATCTCATTGAAGGCCTTCCCCTCTTTCGTCGACCTTCCATCTTTCCAAGCATGACATCCTTCTCCATGGAATGGTCCCTTCTGACAAATGACCAAAGCATGTGAGACAAAGTCTGGCCATTCTCACTTTCAAGGAGCATTTGGCTGTACTTCCTCCAGGACAGACCTGTTAGTTCTTTTAGCAGTCCACAGTACTTTCAGCATTTTTCGCCAACACCACAGCTCAAAAGCATCAATTCTTCTTTGGTCTTCCTTATTCATTGTCCAGCTCTTGCATGCATATGAGGTGATTGAAAATACTATAGTTTGTGTCAGGCACACCTTAGTCCTCAAAGAGACATCTTTGCTCTTCAGCACTTGAAAGAGGTGCTTTGCAGCCTATTTGCCCAGTGCTATATGTCTTCTGATGTCCTGACTGCTGCTTCCATTGGCGTCAATTGTTGAACCAAGCAATGTGAAGTCTTTAACAACTTCAATCTTTTCTCCATTTATCATGATGCTGCTTATAGGCTGTCGTTGTTGTTGTTATGTGCCATTGAGTCAGACCCAACTCATAGCGACCCCTCCTTGGGTTTCCAAGGCAATATCACTATGGAAATAGATTGCCTAACCCTCCTAAGGAGGAGTGGCTGGTGAGTTTGAACCACTAGCCTTTTGGTTAGCATTCAAATGCCTTAGGCACTATGCTACCAGAGCTCCTAGCGAGATGCAAATCAAAAAAACAATGAGATATCATCTCACCCCAGCAATAATAGCAAAGTTCGAAAAGACAGAAAATAACAAATGCTGGTAAGGTTGTGGAGAGATGGGAACTCTTACACTGCTGGTGGAACTGCCAAATGGTATAATCATTGTGGAAAATAATATGGTGTTGCCTTAAAAATCTGAAAACAGAAATACCATTTGATCTAGCAATTCCATTGCTAGTAATATATCCTAAAGAGGTGAGAGATAGGACACGAACAGACATATGCACACTCATGTTTATTGCAGCACAATTCACTATAGCAAAGAGATGGAAACAATCTAAATGCTCATCAACAGATGAATAAATAACCAAACTATGGTACATTCACATAATGAAATACTACGCTATATTAAAGAACAATGTAAGAACAATACAGGAATCATCTTACAACATGGATGAATTTGGAGTATATTATGCTGAGTGAAATAAGTCAATCACAGAAGGACAAATATTGTATGAGCCCATTATTGAAAAAAGTCAAGGAAATGTTTACTTAGGGAAGGAAACTCACTTTGTACGTTACTGGGGATGGGAGGGTAGGAGAAGAAAAATTTCAGATTAGTTGGGGGTCACATGTTGATTTGGGTGAGGGGAGGAATGATATGGAAAGAGTCTGTGCCCGGCATGATGACATTGAGGAAAGGAAGGACACTGAAACATGCACGTAAGATATAGACAACAGAAGCAAATCATAGTGTATGTACAATACTGCATTACCACTAACATCAAACACCAGGCTACAGATACAGTTAAATGCATAGACAAGTAAGATCAGGTGGGGGTTGGCAAACAGGAAAATGCCCTAGACCAAGCATAGATTTAGCTGAAGATAATTTTATATGTGCACTTATGCTACAAAATTAGCCACATACATTACAGAAGCAACAGAAGACAGAGTTGGAGTAACTGCTCAGAGATAACCAAACACCTTAAGAGAGAGAATCACCAGGCCTGCCAACTCAGTACCATGGTCTCGGGGGACAACAAACTCAATTGGCACAACATAGTACATAAAAATCTTATTCCACAACTCACTTTGTTTAGTTGTGACAGGGGTCTTAAAAGCTTTCGAGTGGCCATCTAAGATGTAACTATCGGTCTCCTCTAATCTCAAGCAAAGAAGAGTGAAGAAAATCAAAGGCATCTGGAAACAATTAGTCCAAGGACATGATGGATCCTGAGACCAGAAACACTAGATGGTGCCTGTCTACCAATGCCAGCCATTTGGAAAGGGATCAAAGCTGGAGATCCTGAATAGAGTGGAAGGAAAAATGTGGAACAAAATTCAAAACCACAAAAATGACCAGAATTACTGGTCAGATAGAGTGTGGTGGAACTCCCCAGACTATGGCCCCAGGTTACGTTTAGGGGCTAGAAATGAACTCACTCTCATGGATTGGCTCTCATCCCAACAGTAGAAGACCTACATGCAGAACACCTACCCCAGGGCGATGCACCCACCTACAAGAGGAAGATATACCTTTTAGAGCAATCAGCCATGGGTCACTAGAAGGGCAGCATTCACACAGAAGGAAAGATGGACAGACAGGAGTGCATAGTTAAGAAAGGCACAGGGAAGGGTTAGTAACAGGAACAGGACTGGAGCATAGTTTGTTATGGGGATGGTAAATGGGGTATGAAATCAAATAGACAGGAACTGTCGAATGTAAAACAAATTTTGCTCTGTAAATTTGCACTCAAAGCACAATAAAATTTTAAAAAGAAAAAGAGAAAGGCTATTTTTTAAAAACATTGTCATGAGTTCAAGTAAAATGATGAAGTGGTTTTGAATTTGGAAGATTACAATGGCATTTTTTTTTTTTTTTTTAGTGATTAAAAGGAACAGAACACCAGTTTAAATTAGTGAAAGGAGAATGTGAAGCTGGAGACAATGAATACAAACAATTCTTATGTACATCTTTAATTTAGTAACAACTTGAATAAAAAAGAAAGAAAAACTGTTAAATATGTGGTATATAAAAGAGCATCTCCATATGAATAACCAAACCAAACCAAATCCACGTCTGTTGAACTGATTCTACTCATAGTATCCCCATAGGACAGAGTAGAACTGCCCTGACAGGGTTTCCAAGGCTGTAAATCTTCAGGGAACCAGAGTGCCTTATCCTTCCCCCAGAGAGTGGCTACTGGGCTCAAACTGACAACCTTTTTGGTTAGCATCCGAATACCTTATCCACTGTACCACCAGAGCTCTTTTATGTCTATATAAAGGGAGAGCCAATTTCAGAGAGGGAAAGTAACATTAGAACTCAGGAAATACCATATTATCTCAGTGAGAATGACACCAACGTAATTGAATTCTGTGTATTGTCAATTGGAATTTTTTTTTCTAGTTGTTACATGTGTTTGTCTGCTATTGATCCATAAGGTGAAAGATATTGCAAATGATTTCTTTGTTTATGAGAACCCCATCCCTGCAGTTTGATATATCTGGCCTACCTTAGGGCAATTGTACTGGGTTCAATTACAGGTGGTAAATGAAACATTTTGGCATCTTGATTAAAGACTTGATCAATAATGCTGGTGCATAGGCACTTGTATGGACAGACCCATTCTATTAGCACATCCAGAAACAGTTACATAGTTTGATGAGTGTCGTGGTTATGTTCTTGTGTCAACTTGGCTAGGTCTGGTTGAGTGGTTGGGTAGCTGGATGTACTATTCCCCATGATAAGATTGGTAATCAACTCCATGGTGCAATCTATTGTGAGGAGCTGAGTAGCTGCCTTTGGGTATGTGGTCTGCTCCCCATATATAAGCAGCAGCTTTGGGAATGGTCTCTAGCTTATGGCACCTTGAACCCTGCATGTAGCCGTGTCATTGTTCAGCAGCCTGCCATGCTCTGCCAATGCTGGGACTTACAATGGACTTGAATTAATGGCCTGCCATGTGATTTGGTAATATCAGGACTGTACCTTTTTACTTGTCAACCTTGGGCTTGGCAGCCTCAGCAGCCAGCAGCTGTCTGAGTGAAGATAAGTATCTAGCTTCTGTGGGCTGGGCGTTGGAGGTAGAACTGAACCCCAAGGTTGAGAAGCTTTCACCCAGCCCCTAGTGCCTGGCACTTTGAACTTGAACTTAAAGCCTCCAAACTGTAAGAGAATAAACTCCTGTTGTTAAGGCCATCCCATTTGTGGTATTTTCTGTTAGAGCAGCACTAGGTAACCAGAACAATGAGCCCAGTGCAAAATGAAATGTGGGGCCCCTTGTTTAAAAATCATGAAGAATTTCATGACAATGGCAATAGAACATTAAGCTAAGGATGAATGCACAGCCACAAAGTGGCCAGGGCATGTTCCTGAGAAGGGATGCTAAAGTTTTAAAGCCTAAACAGCAAAATCTATAGAATAGAGCTCAGAAGCAGCAGAACAAAGAATTAACTAAGACTTTGAAGGGTTTGTCAAAAAGGTCATGGCTTTTGGCAGTGTTTGGACTAGTTAGAAAACACTGAATTGATGTTTTTTAATGTATTTTTTTTTAAAAAAAGCTACATAAACATTGAAAACATAATAAATGATATAATTAAATATAATGTAACTGCATTTTAATTAAACAGAGCTGTCAATATTCAACCTAAATGCTGCCCTTGCTTAGACTTGACTTTAAGCCTAATTCAGTCCTATAAGGATTTGGAAGCACGGAGGGGCCGTGACTTTCCCAGCGCAATGAGAATGCTACAAAATTGAAAAAGGTATGTGCATATTTGCATGTGTATATTGTGGTGCTTTTGTGTTTTGCCTATGGGCAGTAATGATTCTCATCAGGTAGAATATTTAAATTGCTGCTTCTGGCAAGAAAAGAGAAAACCACTTTATGATGAATGAAATAGAATTTTATATCTTTGCAACTAAAATTGTACGGCTGAATCAAAACTAAACTCTTGTGGGAGAGTAGGCATGTACTGATAATCAGTATTTTTCTACAAATAGTATTTGTGCTTAACTTGTTCATACTACTGATTTATCTGATGGTAAAAACCGCCTTTCTGTGTCAAGGACACTTTGAATGCATTGCTATGGAAATAGGACTTTTCCCCAAAACCTGCTAAATCCTCTTGCCTACCCCCTCCTCTCTTGTTTTTATGAGATTAAACTTCTCTTCATCATCCCACATGAGAAGAAGAAAAAAAAAAAAATCAACTTCGTTAAATACCAGAACACCAAGAAGTTTGGATTTAACCTTTCTCTCTCTCTCTCTCTCTCTCAATCTTTCTCTCTCTCTCTCTCTCTCTTTCCCTTTTACTATGCTGGAAAGGGCTTTGGTGCTTAACCAGTGTAACCTATAGAATATTTCAAAGCTTTTGTTTTACTAACAGCCATCACTGACTAAGTTGGTTTAGTCTAAAAACCAAGTGTTTGCTTTGCTGGGAGGGAAGGGAACTGAGAGGGGAGCCATTCTCCACTTAGTGCTTTTGTCTGTAGCTGAAAGGGCTCCATTCCTAAAAGGGACTCAACTCACCTTTGTTTAAAAATTCTCCCAAGTGTTAGAAATTCCTTTATTCGAGTAATAAACTAACAGATTGGTAGCATTGGGATAGTTAGTTCTCTTTGGAAACGAAAGCTCTGTTTTACATTAAGAGTAAGACTTTTGTATATTTAAACACTAAACTTAAAAAACATTCCGAGATACTGGTTATTTGTTGTACAAAACAGGATCATTTAGTAGTACTTAAAAAATAGTTTTAATTTATAATAATAAGTTGAAAAAGAAGTCATTAAATGGTGTACTCCTATCATGACAAAGTGCTGCTGGATTCCTCATGGGGAATAAACAGTGTACTGTATAAGAAGCCCCTGCCAATGGCTGATCAGCTAGAAGTAAAGATAAGACCTCCTAGAAATATGTAATATTAGGAACATATGTAGTGGGAAAACATGGCTTAATTTATCCTTAATTTTCAAATACATCCACTGCATAATGTAAAGCATATTTGTATTGTTTTCTGGGGGGTAAAAAAAAAAACAGGTTTAGAGTAAAATAAATTTTTGCCACAGCTTATAAATTGTCTCCTGAACAAGTTTTAAGGGTTGGAGATGTGTTGCTATAAATAATTTAGATTTAAACCTTTATTCCCACTCTTTTTGTGTATGCCCATAAACCAAACACCAAACACACTGCCCTGGAGTCAGATCTGACTCATAGCAACCCCTCCTTGGGTTTCCAAGGTGGTAGTACTGTGGACGTAGATTGCCCAATATTCCGACAGAGGAGTGGCTGGTGGGTTTGAACTGCCAGCCTTCTGGTTAGCAGTCAAACGCCTTAGGCACCATGCCTCCAGAGCTCCTGTGTATGCCCATTATTGTTGTTGTTGTTGTTATGTGCCGTCGAGTGGGACCCAACTCATAGTGACCCCTTCTTGGGTTTCCAAGGTGGTATCACTACAGAAGTAGATTGCTCAACCTTCCTTCCGAGGAGTGGCTGGTGGATTTGAACTGCCAGCCTTCTGGTTAGCAGTCAAGTGCCTTAGGCACTATGCTACCAGAGCTCTGTGTATGCCCATAGTCAACAATACTTTTAAATAAATAGTGTCCTGAAAATATGCTTCAATATCAAATGTGAGGAATCAAATAATAACATATTGTATGATAGTGATTTTACTGTCCAGGTTAAGGGGATTAAAAGATATGATCTCACCTTCTGGCCCAGGCAACCTGGACAGCACTGAAGACAGGGAGTAAGCACTTACTGTCCCTGAGCTGTAGGCAGCTGTCACTACAAGCCTACCTGTCAGGACAGCTGAGGACTTCCCTTGAGTTCACCTCTTGCTCTGGCCCAAAGCCTCCCACTAACATTCCCCTTCCATATGAGGGAAAGCTGGTGACTTTAGGACACCTATGTCCTGTGATACACTGAGTTCCTGGAGAGAGGGGCTGAGGGAGGAGAGAGCAGAGCCCCTGTGACCCCTCCCTAACTTCATCCTCTACCACAAACTCCTTGCTCACAACCTACAGCCAAAGTGCCTTCCCTACTGAGTTCTTGACCTTGTTGGTACTAACTAGTGGCATAGTGCCCAAGGCATTTGACTGCTAACCAGAAGGCTGGCGGTTCAAAGCCACCAGCCACTCCATGGAAGGAAGGCTGGGCAATCTACTTGCATAAAGATTTACTGCCTCAGAACCCCAAAGGGGGTTGCTATGAGTTGGTATTGACTCGATGGCAGTGACTTTGATTTTGGTAAGTCCCAGGACTCTATTCTCAGCATATTTGAAAATGCATAAAACAAAAGAAATATTATTACAAAGAAAACCAAATACATTAAAATATATTTCCACCCCTGCATGGCCAGCTGCTTCTCATTTTTAGATAACTGGTTAAATGTCCCCTCCTTAGAGAGACTTCCCTGTTCAGCTCACGTGACAATTAGAGAAGATTTTGAGTTACAAATGGGCATTAAACTTACAGCAATTCTGCTATGTGTTGAAAAGACAACAGAAAGAATAGTAAGAAAAAAAGGAGAGAGAAGGGAAAACAACGGAGGAAGGAGAGAAGAAGTTAGTGTAAGGAGCTCTGCTCGGCATTCTGTACAGTGAGTCCATGAGACGGGGGATGTATGATCTTTCCTCCCTGCCTTTCTCACCTGTGCACCTCATTCTGGACTATTAAATAGACTGACTCTTTTTACAGTAAGTGCTCTTGTACCTTGTGACCTCTAAATGCAAACCAACTACTTCATCTAAATCTCAGGGAAACAGATTCAAATATATGATATATAACCATGAAAATCTATTTTTGAGAAATTTTATATCAATAATAATCTACTGATCATATTTAACTAATACAAAATTTCTCAAAATAATTAGATTTTCATGGTTATATATTACATATTTGAATCTGTGTTTCTCCAAAACCTGATAATATGAAAAAATAACAGCAACTATTTGTTGAGACCTTAATATTTTATATTAGGTCTTTTCCCTACCTTATCCCATTTTATGCTTACAGAAATACCTGGCTACTGTTATTCTTCTCTTTGCACAAGTAAGGAGAATGAGAACCAAGCCTCAGCCAAGGTCACACAGCTGGCAAGTGATAGAGCTGGGATTCTAACCCAAGGCTGTCTGACTCAAAAGCCTATGCTTATAGTCCTTACCCATCTCTGCCTTACTTAAGCCATTTGACTGCTAACCAGAAGGCTGGTGGTTCAAACCCACCAGCCAGCCACTCCTCGGAAGGAAGGTCGGGCAATCTACCTCTGTAGAGATACTGCTCCGGAAACCCAAGGAGGGGCTGTTGTGAGTTGGATCCAACTTGATGGCAATGAGTTTGGTTTTGGTTTTGGTTTGTGATTCTAATAGAATTTGGATTCTAACAGAGTTGATATGAAATGAATGATCAGAATGAGCATTTCCCGTTTTAAACCTGGACACGTACAGATTAGACAATAAATATAGCATATTAAATAGAATTTATTGCTTGGAAATAATTCCACATGATGCAGATTTACACATGTAGTGGAAATTAGGCAAGAATCAAGGCAGCGCCCTTACACAGGCACAAACTGAAAGCAATTTGTGCCTGTTCCTCTGGTTTCATGACAATTTTGTATGAAATGTCATTTGTTTCTCTTCCGACTCCTCTTATGATTGGAGTTCTCACAAATGACTTTCTTGACTATATTGTACAATTTATTCATCCATTTTTATGCCTTCGTGTAGTGATACAATCAGATTCTCCAGAAACACAAGTCTAAACTACAGGATGGATTTGAAGCTTGATAAACATGGATTTTACCTGAGCACCTTCAACCAGAAATTGAATGCCCACTCAAACCCTCTCTGTGCAAGTTTCCCATCCTTCTGATGAGAACACTGAACATTTTCTTAACTTTTTTTTTTTTTAATGAAAGGGTCAGCTTCAGTGTGAAGAGAACAGAAGCAAAGAATAACAATGCCACTTTATATTTCCATCTGTTTCTTTTATCCATGAGATCAAAGAATTATCAAATGACTTCTCTTTGCTATCCTGTATGTTAAATGGAGAAACACTTTTCTTACTTCAGTTTCCGAATAATGAAAGAAGAAATGGTAGGAAAATTCACCTGATGGTCAAGAAAAAAAAATATATATATAGGGATGTAACAGATGGAGAAATAGAGGTTCTGAGAAATTGACCTTTCCAAAGACTTACAGTTAGAGCCAGATGAGAATCCTAGATATTTAGATTCCTAGTTCTGTGCACTCTCTAGTCATTCATGACTGAAAGAACATGTCTTCTTTCATTTATTTATTCATTCAGCCTGTATCTGGACCATAGGCCAGATACTCCAGGTCAAATAAATATGGTTCTTGCCATAAAAGAGTTTACAGACTGATTGAGTTGTGTTTATTTTTTGAAGAATGGTAGTAGGGTCAGGATTTGGGGAGAGACAGGCCAGTAAATTCATGTTCTTTGTACCAGTGGTGAAGGAACACTGGTGGCATAGTGGGTAAGGCATTTGGCTGCTAACGAGAAGGTCGTAGGTTCAAACCTATCAGTTGTTTTGCAGGAAGAAGTTGAGGCAACCTACTTCTGTAAAGATTTACAGCCTTGGAAACCCAAAGGGAGTCGCTTTAAGTCGCAATCAATTTGATGGAAATGGGTTGGGTTTGGTTTTGTAGCAGTGGTGAGTGCAGTGATGGGCAGGCTGACTTAAGGTCAGGCAAAGCAGGGTGTTGACATCAACCTGGGTTTTAGGGAAGAAGAACATTTACCTTAAAACCAGGGATAAGTAGGGCATGAATGGATATGTGAATGGAGTGGAGGAGAAGGAAATTGAAATCAGATTGCAGATAATAAGAGGAGCCATTGAAGGACTTCAGAGCTCAGTCCTCACATTTCTGCTTGGACTATTACCTCCTATCTGGATTTTTTGCTCTAGACTTTCTTCTCCAATCTATTTTCAATATTGCTGCATTTTAAATATGATACTTTTGATACTTTGTGAGTAGGTGTCTCTTTTTTGCTCCTAATTTTGAGAGCCTTGGGGTCAGCAATAGCTCATTCATCCAGTGTCTCTGGGAGGTACCTAGGATAATGCTTCACATCAAAGAGATTCTCAGTAAAAGCTCATTAGATTTAATCAAACATCTCACCTGCTTTTTCTGACTCATATGTGAAAATCGATGATAAATTACTCAATTTGAATTCATACATCCTCCTAAAAGTCATGTCATTAGAATTCCTTAGTATGATTAACCTGAATATTGTTAAATGTCTCCAGCGTTTTTAAAGGAATTCTAGTTAACAGAGTTACTGTTGGTATTATACAATCAGGCAACTACCATGGTCCACAGAGGGTATGCTGGGAAGTAGGGTGGCTTATTTCTAATACCAGACTTCACTAAATCAAATTCATGAGTGGGGAAGCATGCTTAGTTATGTGTGAGACTTGGGTAGATGAACAACAAAATGAATTTGAATGGGGAAAATGTTCACACATTTCTCTAGTCAGAAACTTAAATCCCCATTTTTCCGAAGTTCTCCATGGATTGAGTAGTTTTGATTGTTTTCAAAATGCAAACTTCTGACACTTGATGCCACTTTGATGTCAACTATATAAAAAATTTTTCATTTTTATTTCATTCTGGGGAAAAAAATGATCAGAAATATTGCCACAGATCTTTTAGCCAATCATTATTTTGTCAGAATATCACATGGATTTTGAGTATGGGTTAGGTAAATATAACTTTTTTTTTTAACAACTAAAAAATTCTCTTTTCAAAATGAAAAAAATATCATCTCATTAGAAAAAACTCATGTTTCTCTTACAGACAAGTGCATTAAGGCTACGAGCCATTGGTTCAGAATCATTTGAAAAATATTGAAGAAGTTATTGCCATGGACCTCAGGACTATTCAACATTTTAGATATTTTATTTTTTAAGACTGGGAAAATAGTTTCTACTAGGCGAGGAAAAAAAAAAACACAGGAACTTTGAAACAGAAATAAACTACCTGAAAATCTCTCAGCTGAAAACTTTCGTAATTAATGTGTCATAGCTTAGTTGTGCATCAGCTGGGTGACAATTTTTCACCAAGTAAGGGATCTTTCCAGTAGATTAATGTAGTCCTGAAAGGCACATAAGAAGGTTACGTTACTCAGGATATGAAGAAAGGTGATTTAAAAAAAAAAAAAAACCTACTGGTGAATGAGAAGGAATTTATTTCATGTCAATGGATTTTGGCATTCCTCTTTAGCTGCTTGTTAAATATACTGATGGGATCATTTTGCCTTTGATTTTCACACGTTAAATTAAATTTTTGTTCTTGGTAGGTTCTTGATCCCAATGCCCTTTCTTGCTCTTTTATTTCCCACCCCTCCTCCTACTTGATTCTCATGTAGTTTCTCTTTGTTGGAATATTTCAGTAGTCATTGAAATGATTCGGCAATCCAAGGGACATTTTGAAAAAAAAAAATTATTTTTAAAGTATGTTTTCTTCAGATCCTGTTTTCAACTTTATTTCCCCTTCTATGCCATGTAATCATATGCAACAATGAATAATGATTATTTATAACTATGTAGTGATACTAAATGTAATATACAAGGGATAATTTTTAGTAAATTTTTTTTCTCAAACACTGATTTATCTGAAAAGGAAGATTTCGTTTAGTGAAAGGCAACTCAGATGTTCTTAGAAGATTTTGTGTATAATTATGCTAACAAAGGAAAAATTGGAAGTTCTTTAAAACTGCTGATTACTACAATTGAAATATTCACTAAAATTTATGTTAAGTTTATGCTCATGAGGTTTGAGCTTCTTTTTCTCTATGGGGGAATAGGCTGCTACGTAGAGATATCATGGTACCTTAGGGACATCCCTCTCCAGAATGAAAGGGAGCTCTGGGCAAGAGTTGGGAATGGCTGTATTGATGTCTAACATCTGGAGGCGGGGGAAAAAAGAGAGAAAGTGGGAACATTTGGCAAATTTACTGGTAAAATATTTGTTGTTGACTAGAGAAATGTATTGTGAGACCACACTGCCTTGTGACCTTGCTTTCTTTTCTCACCTGGGACTACTCTTGAACGTGTGAACCTCTTGACTAGTCTATGTGAAGGGAATGGATAGAGCTGGTTGTACTGCAAATATAAATACATATATAATGTGAACCAGAAAACACTGCTTTAATATTTGGATTAAATATTATAATTAAAAATATATAGTATTTTAAATTATTATCTCATAAGATATATTTGAACCAGGTCACCAGAAAATCATGATCCTGTAAGATGATGAACCTCACTTCTGAACAGTATATACACCAAAAAAATAATGTATCGATCACAGTATGTGATGTAAGCCTGTGTTATGGTTTAATATTAAGAGCAATACTCTAAAAAACAAATATTCAATAACTATTTTCCCTAGACAGTGTTTTGTTCTATTGTACATAGGGTTGCTATGAATCAGAATTGACTCCATGGCACCTAACGACAACAACATTGGAAGCCTCAGGGCCTACTGAGTTGAATAGGATAATTCTATTAAGGCAGAATATAAGTCATTGTTTTATGTGCAAAGTTTTTGAAAAGCTACCTAATAAGTGGTGTGTATTTTTTGTTTTTTAAATAAAGATGCATGGTAAGTTTTCTAATGTAGCAACTCTTACAAAAAATAACTCTTAAAAAGTAACTTTTTATTTTATAACTTAAATTATTATATGCTTGTTATTATTATTAGATACTTATAGTAGAAAAGATCATTGGAAATATTAGGCAATACCTAAAATATAAAATTAAAGCCATGAATGTTTACTACTAAAATTATACTTTGATATTTTAAATTTCACCTTTCAGAAATAGTATGGTGCAGTGCCTAGGACATTAGACTGCTAACCAGAAGGTTGGCAGTTCAAATCCACCAGCTGCTTCGCAGAAGGAAGATGGGACAATTTACTTCTGTAAAAATTTACCACCTCAGAAACCCAATGTGGGTGACTAAGAGTCAAAATCTACTTGATGTCACTGAGGTTGAGAATATGGTCTTTGTAAAGAAAAGACTTTGAAGGTCAAATTCTAGTAAGTTAGAAAAATTCCATGGAGGTAATACCGCCCTCCTTTACTCACTCTCAGTTCACAATGTCCAGTCTCATTCATATAGAATGTCTCTTCATTATCATGTGCACCATTATTTCTAGACCTTTGGAGACTCTTCACTCGTGTTATCCTATTTTACCAAGATAGAGATAAATCTCTAAAGAAGCTAATGGAGTTGAATAGTTGGACCTGGTAGTGAGCCCAACTGTTTAAAGACAAAAATTAGTCATGATGAAGGAAATACACAGAGGCAAAGATTAATGCTGGATTGAAAAGAGTTTTGAAAACTGGATCTTTGTGTTCTAAAATTGTATGCACTGAAGAAAACAGGCAATAAAGAAAGAGAGAGAGAAGAAAAATAAAAACTTAGATCATTATAGGATAATTTATAGGAAAGACTACCAAATGTCAGTGGTTCAGTGTATACAGAGTGAATTATCTTCCTTTAAGTGGTAGGTGTTTGACATTCATTGGTAGATGCAGGTTTGTGATCACTGGAAACTTGTCTTAAAATCCATTTTCCCAACATTTTATTATGAACATTTTGAATCAGAAAAGTTAAAAGAATTGTACAGTGATACCTAGTTTCTACAATTATATTTTATAATACTTGCTTTATCATCCAGGTGTGCATCATCAAGCTAATTCTGAATGTATTTCAAAGTGAGTTGAAGATATAAACATCTTTCACTTCTAAACATTTCAGCATGTGCATCAATATTTATAATTCTTTTTGTTGTTTTGAAGTAAAATTTATATACAGTGAAGTACATAAATTTGTGTAAGTCTTAGGTATACCCATTCTATGATTTTTGACAACTGTCTTTGCTTGTGTTACCCAAAATTTTTTTCAAGGTATAGAACATTACATTGCCACCAGAAAGTTCCCTCATATCCCTTCATAGTCAGTATTTTCCTTCATAGATTAGTTTTGCTTTTTATAGGATTCCATATAAGTGAAACTATACATATACTGTTTATGTGTAAGGCTTCCTTCACTCAGCACATGTAATCTACTTTTGCTTTGCCTACAAAGTGAGATGGAGTAACTTTATTCTATTGATTTCAAGTGGGTTTTCTCATTTGGTGAATTTTATTTTCAGGCCTGTTTCCTGCCATTCTCAATCTTGCCAGCAATGCTCACATCAGCACCAATGCAACCTGTGGCGAGAAGGGTCCCGAGATGTTCTGCAAACTTGTGGAACATGTGCCCAGTCGCCCTGTGCGAAATCCACAGTGCAGAATCTGCGATGGCAACAGTGCTAATCCCAAAGGCAAGTGCTGCTGCTTCTCTTCAGAAGTACTGATGACAGTTTGTATTTTGGATATAAGAACTAAAAACTTTCATTGTTGTTCTTTGTTGTTATGTGCTGTGGAGTCGGACCCGACTCATAGTGACCCCTCCTTGGGTTTCCGAGGCAGTATCACTATGGAAGTAGATTGGCCAACCTTCCGAGGAGTGGCTGGTGGGTTTGAACTGCCAACCTTCTGGTTAGCAGTCAAATGCCTTAGGTACTATGCTACCAACTTTTATTAGGAGACCATGAACAATATGTTCACTTTCAATTCTATTCATTTCTACAAGCTCTACAGTTCAGAGCTGTTTTAAAAGCAAGCAAAGAAAGAAAGAACTGAGAGGGATGAATGTTTTTGTTTTCTTCTAACAGAACGACATCCAATATCAAATGCAATAGATGGCACCAATCACTGGTGGCAGAGTCCTAGTATTCAAAATGGGAGAGAATACCACTGGGTCACTATCACTCTGGACTTGAGACAGGTAAGTAAGGCGAGAACCATTGAAGAATGGAAGAATGCCTGCATCTGAACTGTATTCTTCTGATTACTTTTGGGAAAGTCTGCCTTTTTTCTCAACATGTTGACCTTCTGGGCTCACTGTTTTCCCACCAGGTTAAGTCAAGTGATGGATAAAAGTGTTCTGATGTCATTTCTTGTCACATTTCTCATTCCTAGGTATCTCTGAGAATATGAATGAAATTGTTTCCCTATGGTTTGATGTTCTTACACACTGTAAGACAAATTCATCCATTCAAGACTACACCAGGCCAGGTGCCAATAGACATACTAGAGGGCAAAACACAGCAGCTGTAGAGTCTGCTCCTACTCATGGCAACTTTATGCATAAGGAACCAAAGATTGTCATCTTCAGCATCTGTTGGTATGCTTGAATACACTGTTGCAGCCATTGTGTTGTGCCTTCCAACCTAAAGGAGCTCATCTTCCAGCACTATTTCAGTCAATATTCTGTTGTGGTTTTCATTTGCTAACTTTCATAAGTAGGTCACCTAGTCTTTCTAACTCGGGAAGTTTTGATGAACCCATGTCTACTTGCTGATATTTAAAATACTGGTGCCATAGCTTTCAGTATCATAGTGATAACACAAGTCACCACAGTACAACAAACTTACTGTCTAGTTTTAGCATTGTACCGTTGCCATATAAGGGTTGTATGTAGAAAATGAGGTTAGGAAACAAAAGGGGATTGTATGGAGCTGTGTCTTACCCTGTCAGGTGCTGTCTGTCATGGTTGTGTGCAAGCTGGAGCTGCCCAGTACCTATATGAGCAAAGCCTTCAGTGTGAGTTGGGAAAGTCACTCTACAATTGGCTCTTGTCACACATGCACCCTCCTGCCTCTATTCAAGGCCATTCAGGAGAGTGGACAGTAATATTGTATGGGCTCTGTTGACAACAGTTGTTCTAGGAAAGGGAAGAGGCATCTGAGTGAAAGGGATGAAAAAGAAAAGTGGCAGGTATTTTGGAGCTATAATCACAAGTTCTGATTTGAGTTCTTCAGAAAAGCCATTGCACAACATTCTTTTACTTATCTTCATTTCAGATTCTTTTGTGTTACCAAACTAAAAACCAAACCTTCTGCCACTGAGTCAATTCTGACTCATAGCAACTCTATCGAACAGAATAGAACTGCCCTATAGGGTTTCCAAGGCTGTAAATCTTTACTGAAGCAGACTGCATCTTCTTTCTTCCATGGAGCAGCTGATCATAAATTTCTTGTGAAATGTTTGTAACATGTAACTGAAGTGTGCATTGTAGGATTGAAATAGGAATTTTGGAGATTGAATGATGAATAGTCATAATTCTTTGAATAGATGACAGTTAAAAACAATGTTCAAAGATTTAAGCAGAAGATAAGATGACACTGAGGGAGAGCTCTGGTAGCATAAGACACTTGCCTGCTAACCAGACGGCTGGTGGTTCAAACCCACCAGCCACTCCTTGGAAAGAAGGTTGGGCAATCCTACTTCCGTAGTGATACTGCCTCGGAAACCCAAGGAGGGGTCGCTATGAGTCGGGTTTGACTCGACGGCACATAACAACAACAAGATGACATTGTACAAAGCATCTTTAATAAAATGACAGTGAATTAGGTAGTAATTAGATAGGTGACATTTTTCCACATTTAGGTTTGCAGGGTTATGGAAATAAAACTGCACCTCTAATAGATTTCATCCATAAGTCTTGAATTAACATGTCATACCTTAATATTTTCAAATCCCCCCAAAGGAAAAGAGAAAAGAGCCCCTTTCTGCCCTGACTTCTTTTGTCTCGGTGCTAAGAATGTTTCTGCAGAAGACATGGGTTTTCCCATCACCACTCCAGTTTATTTTTCTTTTTCTAAAGGAAAAAATTATAACCATTTTTATCACTAGAACTGTTGTATTACACAAATTTGGCCGAATTAACAAGAGGATATTTTCTATGTAGATTTCAAACCCATGTTAGACTATCTTTGTCTTGAAATTTCTCATGCATGACTTCATAATAAAGAAAACCTTTTGCTTCAGGCTGGACTGAGTCAACTTGAGGAATTCCAGATAGAAGCATTAGCTTTAGGTCTTTAAGGCATATTTTTAAAATAACCATGCACACATAGTGATAGGCTTCTTTCGCTAATTTCTAGAGGTGCTGCTGGTTAACCTTTTAAAATAAGATTATTTAAAATAATTACTGCTCAGAAGTTTCTGTACCAATTACAGAGTATAAATTTTCTGTGTGTTATCAGTTTACCCAAAAAGAATATAGTATGCTTGGTGCAAAGAGTTAACACACTTGTCTGCTAACTGAAAAGTTGGAGGTTTGAGTCCACCCAGAGGCACTTTGGAAGAGAGGACTGGCAATCTATTTCCCAAAACCCTGCCACTGAAATCCCTACACAACACAGTTCTATCCTGACACACATGGGTTGAATTGACAGCAACAGCATACTTATATTTGAGCAAACTTTTCTCATATTTATTTATTTATTGAGCTTTTTCAATGAAAATGTTTGAACCTACTGAAAAGTAGAAAACGCATTGAAATGGATGAACCTATCCCCACCCTCAAAATGTGGCGATTGTTAAATATTTTATGGTATTTGTTTCATCTTGCTGTAAAATTCTCAAGTGAGTTGTAGTCATCATGACACTTTACCAGTACTTCAATACATATCTTCAAAAACTAAAGACATTTGTTCAATACCATGACATTAATATACCTAGCAAAATTAATAGTAATTTTCTAATATGACCAATAGGTGGTGTGGTGCCTAAGACATTTGACTGCTAACCAGAAGGCTGGAGGTTCAAACCTACCAGCCATTCCTCAGAAGGAAGGTTGGGCAATCTACTTCCATAGTGATACCCCCTCAGAAACCCAAGGAGGGGTCGCTATGAGTCGGGTCTGACTCCATAGCAGTGAGTTTGGTTGTAGTTCTTTTTATATTCAAATGTTACCATTTGTTCACCAATGTCTTTTTAAACTATTTTTTCTTTTTTCACACCAGCATCCAAAAGGATCACTCATTGCATTTGGTTGTCATGCTTCTTAAATCTCTTTTAATCTGAATAGTCCATGTTATGGATTGAATTATGTCCCCCAAAATACGTGTTGTTAATCCTAACCACTATGCCTGCAGTTATAATCCCATTTGGGAATGGGCTGTTGTCTTTGCTATGTTAATGAGACAGGATTACTGTAGGATGTATCTTGAGTCAATCATTTTTGAGATGTAAAAGATCTTCCTCCAGAGCTGAGAGAGAGAGAAAACCTTCCCCTAGAGCTGGCACCCCAAGTTTAGACTTCTAACCTCCTAAACTATGAGAAAATCTGTTTGTTAAAACTTTCCATTTGTGGTATTTCCATTATAACAGCACTGAGAATTTGGTATCAAGAAGAAGGGGTGCTACTCTAACAAATATCTACAATGTGGAAGTGGTTTTGGAATTGGGTAATGGATAAAGACTGGAAGAGTTTTAAGGTGCCTCATAGTGAAAGCCTTGATTGCCTTGAAGAGACTATTGGTAGAATAATGGACATGAAGGCAATTCTGTGAGGGCTCAGAAGGAAGAGTGGAGAGCTATAGAGAAAATCTGTATTGTCTTAGAGAATGCTTATGGTACCAGGACATGGTGAGCCTTTAAAAGAAAATGATGAACATGTGATTGGACAATAGAGGAAGGATGAGCTTTTATAGGCAGTAACAAAGAACTTGTCTGAATTATGTTCAGATGTTTGGTGCAAAGTGGAAAGTGATAGACTTGGATATCTGGCTGATGAGATTTCTAAGCAAAATCTTAAAAGGGTTGTGTAGGTTCTTCTTGCCATTTATAGTAAAATACAAGTGAAAAGATATGGACTTAAAAATGAACAGTGGGAGAATTCCAGTAAGATGGTGGAATAGGCATACAAACTATACAGACCTTCTCCAACAAAGTAAAGAGAAACCAATTAACACAGATACAGAGGACAATCCTGGAACCCTGAGCTTTGAAAGGAAGGGTAGAGAAGTGGACTAGACTTCAACTAGTCAAAGAACCTGCATGAAAACACTGTAAAAGGAGACATATGGAGCTGCACTGTCAGTGATCCTGATGGCATGGACAGTTTGGATATTGCCAAGTGGTGTTAGGACCTAAGAATTAACCTAAAAATCAGCCTTGCCAGCCAGAGGCTGCACAGACAACTGTACCACTGGCTGGTAAGTAAAAGGGGAAGCAGCAAAGAGGGAGATGGGCTGAGCTGTGGACTTTTAACTGTCTGGATGGTGCATCCGTTTTGAATGAAAACATTTTGGATATTTAAAGCAATAGGGTTCTCTCAGATTCCAGGGACCTAAGAATAGGTTCCACTTGCTAGGGACTGCATGGACATACTGGGCACTGAGGACTGGAAAGGTGTGATATGTCCCTTGTTACTACATCCCTCACTCCCACCCACCTTCTGAGCCAGCAGGAATTCCATTCTAGTCTGAGTGCTCTGATGAAGCCTGGGTGCCCTGCCCTGCCCAGAATTTTTTTTTTTTTT
>NW_006921821.1:4248921-4253708 GCF_000298275.1 Orycteropus afer afer
ACTTTTTCTCTCTTCCCTTTTCCTGGTTCCCATTTTTTTCTTTCTTGTGGTTCTCCCCATTTCTTGTTTTTCTTCTTGCATTTGCCCTTTTTCTTCATTATTCTCCCACTCTGCCTCTTTTCTCTTATTCCCCCCACCCCAGATATTATTATGGTATTCCCCACACACTTTTCTATTCATATTTCTTTTGGCTTTTTAAAGTATTTCTTTAAATATTTTTTTCTCATACGACCCAATCACACCTGCACCTCCTGCAGCTCCACTTACTGAGTGACAGTTATTACTTTCTTCTGCACCAACTGGCCAATGATACATGACCACCAATAAGAGCCTGACTCACCCTTAACTGCTCTTCATAAACAGTTAGCAGAGATGTGGAGCCACTCTCATTCTTTATCACACCCACCAGGAGACAGGTGGTGAGTACATAAGTGTTGCCAACTAGTGAATAGAGGAGAACAGTACCCTGCTTATTCAGACACATCCTCACTCCAAGAAAAAAACAAAGAAAATGAAAATCCTGGGTGAATTACTCCAACATACAATCACCAATTAAATATAAATACAAAAAAGTCACAACATCTTGGAGACAACAGATCATCATAGGTCACATAAAGAAGCAAGAAAAAACAAGGGAGCAGGACACAGATCCAGCACACATCCCTGAGGAAGAAGAAGCATTAGAATTCCCCAATAAGGAATTCAAAAGAATTATATTTAGGTACCTTCAATGGATTGAGAAACAGATCAAGGAAAACACTGACAAAATTAAGGAAAGCACAAGACAAAACCTTATAACAATTTTGGAAGAAAATACAAGAACAAAATAACAAAATAAATGAAAAAGTAGAATTGATACAAAATCTACAGATAGAGATCCAGAAGATTAATGCTAAATTTTCAAAAACAGATAACACATTGAAAGGGCAAAGGAGTAGAATAAAATCAGTGGAAGAGAGAATTAATGACATTGAAGACAAATATGTGAATACTTCTTTGGAAGGGGACCAATCAGTAAAAAGATCAAAGAAAAATGAAGAAAGTCTAGGGTTCATGTGGAACACCATCAAAAGGGATAACATATGTGTTATCGTAATTCCAGACCAGGAAGACCCAAAACCACTGAGAAATTGCCCAAGATTTGTTAGAAAAGAACTTCCCTGATATGATGTTAGATGAGAATATATCCATTCAGGAAGCTCAATGAACCCCAAACAAGATAAACCCCAAAAGAAAATCACCAAGACATATCATCATCAAACTCACCAAAACCAAAGACAGAGTCCTGAAAGCAGCATGGGAAAAATGAAAAATTACCTACAAAGGTGCAAAAAAGACAAGGAGGCCACAACTCCTGACCTCCTCTAATCCCACAAGAGGAAGACAGAATCATTATCAATAGCCCAAGGCCTATTACTGCAAGGAGACATGCTGCCTCCCTCCAGCCCTTTTCTCTCTTGGGTTCAATAATTCACTGCAGTGGCCACACAGAACTCACAGATTACGGGGTTTATTAGGGAAGCACCGGGCTACAATTCAAGTTCAGGAAAAATGCTCAGTCTCTCTCCCAGCCCATAGTCTTTCTCCTAACAGTCTCTCACAGTCCCTCTCCCAACAGTGAGTGTCCCTTTGTGTCTCACTCAGCAATGCATGTCTCTTGCATCTCTTTCCCAGCAGTACATGTCTCTTTCAGGAGCACGTGTCTCTTTCAGCAGCATGTCTTCCTCAACCAGCAGTCAGAGAAAGACTTCTTCTGCCTCTAGGAGGCCTCTTTTTGAGCCTTGCAGTGGCCAAACTAACCAATCATAACATCAGAATTCTAAGCATCTGAGAGAGAGCAGGAACCTCCTAGAACATTGCTTTGTGTTACACCCAACAGAAATACCCCAGGTGGATAACTTTTACAATCAGGAGCTCCTCAGTTGCTCACAGCAAATTCCACCACAGAGTTTACAAAGACTTATGGCTAGAAAAGCTACAGTAAATAATTTACTACACTGCAAAAGGGCAATCAATAAGACCAAGGTCTAATTTCTCAGCAGAAACCATGCAGGTGAGAAGGCAATGGAATGATATATATAAAACCCAGAAAGAGAAAAATTTCCAACCAAGAATTATATACTCATCAAAATTGTCTCTCAAATATGATGGTGAAATTAGGACATTTCCATATAAGTAGAAATTCAGGGAATTTGTTAAAACCAGACAAACCTTACAACAGATATTATAGAGAGTCCTTTGAACAGAGAACCAATCATAGCAAACAACAACTGACCATTAACACACATGATGACATAAGCCAGAAACCAACCCAGTTGCAGCAAGACAAGCCTACAGTCACCAGAAGAAAGGAAATAATAAAGATTTGAGCAGAAATAAATGAAACAAAAAGTAGAAAGACAATAGAAAAATTCAACAAGACTAGAAATGGTTATCTTGCCAAGATTAATTAAATTGATGAACCACTGGCAAATTTAACAAAGGAAAAGATGGAGAGAATACAAATAACACAAATAATAAACAAATTGGGCAACATCACAACAGAACCAACTGAAAAAGGATAATATCAGGATATTATGAAGAACTATACTCTGAATATATATATATATATAATCTAGAAGAAATAGACAGATTTCTGAAAACACACCACTTACCTAAACTAACATAGACTGAGGTAGAAAAGTTTAACAGATCCATAACAAAAGAAGAAATTGAACAGATCATAAGAAAATTACCAACAAAAAAAGTCCTGACCCAGATGGTTTTACTGGAGAATTCTAACCAAACATTTAGAGAAGAACTGACACCAATCCTACTCAAACTATTCTAGAACATAGAAAAGGATGTAATCCCCCAAATTCGTTTTCTGAAGCAAGCATAACCTTGATACCAAAACCAAGCAAAGACATCACTCAAAAGGAAAACTACAGACCAATATCCTTCATGAGTATATATGCAAAAATCTTCTGCAAAATCATAGCTAATAGACTCCAAAACATAAAAAAAGTAATCCATTATGACTAATTGGGGTTCATATCAGGTATTCAAGGATAGTTCAACATTAGAAAAACAATCAACATCATCCACCAAATAAATAAAACAAAGGAAAAGAACCACATGATCATATCAATTGATGCAGAAAAGGTATTTGATAAAATCCAACACACATTCCTGATCAAAACTCTCAGCAAAATAGGAAAAGAAGGGACATTCCTCAACATAATAAAGGGCATATACACAGAAAAACAGCCAACATTACTCTCAATGGAGAGAGACTGAAACCATTGCCCTTGCAAACAGGAACCAGACAAGGATGCCCTCTATCACCACTTCTATTCAACATTGTGTTGGAAGTCCTGTTGTTGTTGTTATTTGCCCTAGAGTTGGACCCAACTCATAGCAACCGCTCCTTGGGTTTCTGAGACAGTATCACTATGGAAATAGATTGCCCAACCTTCCTTCCAAGAAGTGGCTAGTGGGTTTGAATTGCCAGCCTTCTGGTTAGCAGTCAAGTGCTTTAGGACCTATGCTACCAGCGCTCCTTATTAGCCATTAGAGAGATGCAAATCAAAACAACAATGAGATACCATCTTGCCCCAGCACTAACAGCAAAGTTCAACAAGGCAGAAAATAACAAATGCTGGTGAGGATGTGGAGAGATTAGGACTCTGATACACTGCTGGTGGGACTGTCAAATGATAAAACCACTGTGGGAAGGAGTATGGTGATTCCCTAAAAAGTTGGAATTGAAATACCATTTGACCCAGTAATTCAATTCCATTACTAGGTATATATCCTAAAAAAGTGAGAGCCAGGACAAGACTAGATATATGCACACCCATGTTCATTGCAGCACTATTTACAATAGCAAAAAGATGGAAACAACCTAGGTGCCCATCAACATAAGAATGGATAACCTAACTATGGTACATACACATAATGGAATACTATGCAGCCCTAAAGAATAATGTAGAATCTACAAAACACTGCATAACATGGAGGAACTTGGAGGACATTTTGCTGAGTGAAACAAGTCTATCACAGAAGGATAAATATTGTATTAGTCAGTTGTTTTAAAAAGTCAAGGAAAGGTTTATATATGGAAGGAAATTTTCTTTGTTGGATACAGGGGTAGGAGGGGAGGGGAAGGAACACTGCTAGAAAGGTAGAGACAAGTATTGATTTGGGTGAAATGAAGGGCAATGTACCAAATGTGAGTGATCAACATGGTGGCACTGAGGAAGAGGAAGACATAGAGAGGTGGATGGGAGGTATAGACAACAAAGATGAACCCTTTTGCACATAGAGTACTGAATGGTCAGTGATGTCAAACATTGACCTATGGATGGATAGATGGATGGACAGGCTGAACAATTAGGTATGTCTATGCAGAAGGGACCTGGAAGCCAGGAACCTGGACAGAGGAGCAGTCAGCCCCAGGGTTACAGGTGAGGAGAGACAACTCAGGGACGCCCAAAGTAGCAGGCGGGAAGAGCAGGAGAAAGGGGATTAAAAGCCCGGAAGCCAGAGAGAAGAGCAATCAGCCAAAGAGATTAGGAGAGGAGAGGAAACTCAGGCCCGCCCAGAGTACCAGGCCGGAAGAGCAGGAGAAAGGGGATAAAAGCCAAGAACCTGAACAGAGGAGCAGTCAGCCCCAGGGTTACAGGTGAGGAGAGACAACTCAGGGATGCCCAAAGCAGCAGGCCAGAAGAGCAGGAGAAGGGGATTAAAAGCCAGGAAGCCAGACAGAGGAACAGTCAGCCACAGGGACCCAGGTGGGGGTGATA
>NW_006921821.1:4256678-4290639 GCF_000298275.1 Orycteropus afer afer
ACTGCTAAAAGAACTAACAGATCTGTCCTGGAGGAAGTGCAGCCAGAATGCTCCTTGGAAGCAAGAATGGCCAGACTTCGTCTCACCTATTTTGGTCACGTTGTCAGAAGGGATCATTCCCTGGAGAAGGATGTCATGCTTGGTAAGGTGGAGGGTCGACGAAAGAGGGGGAGACCTTCAACGAGATGGATTGACATGGTGGCTACGATGATGAGCTCAAGTATAGCAGGGATTGTGGGGCTGGCGTGGGATCTGTCAGTGTTTCGTTCTGCTGTGCATGGGGTCGCTATGAGTTGGAAACGACTTGACGGCACTTAAGAACAAGAACAACATGCAGAAGGGAGTTAGCCTATGACCATGTATAGGGTTGGCAGACAATGTTTCTACAAGTGTATTTGTATGTTCTGTAAGAATTTCCAGATATGTAGTAGAACTGTCAAGGGACAAGGTTGAAGTCGCTTCTTGGATATAGCCAACTACCTGGAAGGAGTGAGTAGTTGGACCTGTGGGCTCTGGACCATGGTCACAGGGGACCTCAAACTCAATTGGAATAGCATACTACACAGAAACATTGTTCCACATCCTACTTTGGCAATTAGCAACTGGAATCTTAAAAGCTTACAAGTAGCCATCTAGATACAATGATGGGTCTCTCTTTATCCAGAGCAAAGAAGAATTAAGAAAACCAAAGATGCATGGAAGCAATTAGTCCAAGGGACAAGTACACCTATGATCCTTAGCCTATATGACTATGAGACTAGAAGAACTAGATGGTACCCGGCTACCACTGTCAGCCACTTGGAGGGAGATCTATGTAGGAGATCCTGGATCGAGTAGGAGAACAATGTAGAACAAAGCTCAAAATCATTTTAAAAAAAAGGGAGGGGGAGGGGTCCAGGTTCACTGGTGTGATAGAGCCTGGTGGAACCCCTGAGACTATGTATCCTACCTGCCCTTCAGGTCTGGAATTGAACCCACTCCTGTAGCTTCCAGCCAAACAAAGGACAGATATATGAGCTGAATATTTACATTAGGTAGATACACTCCTGTGAGAGATCAGTCATAGGAGAATAGAAGGGCTGTGTATGCACAGGGAGACAGCTCAGAGGGCAAGAGTGCATGGGAGGGAGGGACACATGGACGAGGTAACTATGCGGGGGAATAGGAAGATAGCTGTTGCATTGTGGGAAACTGTAGTCAATGTCATGAGACAAAGTATATGTGAATTGTTATATGGAAAATGAATTTGGTCTGTAATCTTTCACCCAAATTACAATAAAATTTTTTAAAATATTTTAAAAAAGAATAATAATAATAATGATGAACAGTGTACAAATAAAACAGAGCTTAGAGATTTGGAAAATTCTGTAGTATAAACTATGCATATGGGACCTAGAATGTTCATCAAGGACATGGCTACACAATCTTTTGTTAAAGAGATTAAGCCTGTAATTGATGAATCAAACCAACTATCCAAGCAGAAAATCCATCAGTTTAGACTACAGGGGACAGAGAAAGAATGAAAGGAAAAAATACTGCCTCGGAATTCTATAGACAGGAATCTGGACAAAGGAGCTACATCTGCTGTCCTCTGAGAAAAGGAAAGGATGATTCCTGGGTCAGCTTAGAGATCAGCAGAACTGTTGGAAGGACACTAGGAAGCAGGGCATTCTCAGTTTCAAAGGGTAGTCCCATTGTCCTTTGGATCTGAAAGGGTATGGCCACAGCTTTCTACGTTTCAAAGAGCCATGTCTTTGTGGACTTGGTTCTGGAGTGTAGGGCTGCTGTTAAGGTGTGTGAGAGGAATCAGGGGCTGCCTCAAGTTGAGGAGGCAGGGCTGCCATGCCTAAGGAGCAGAAGAACAGAATCTGCCAGGTCCAAGGGGGGATATCACCACTCAGATTGATTAGGAGTCAAATGGGGCTGCCTAAAGCCAATGGGGCAGAGTTGCTATCCAGAGGTCCTAGAAGGCTGACGCGAAGTCCAGGGACAAGGGGCCTCCACCCAGATCCAGAGTGTGTGGCCAACACCCAGAGTCTGGAGGACAGAGACATTGCCCAGATGGTCTCAGAGAAGAGAGGATTATTTTCAAGCCTTGAGAGCTAATGTAATTTGTTCTGCTAGGTTTTGGATTTGCTTGGTGCCTGTTATCCATTCTTTCCCTCCAATTGCTGCCATTTGTAATGAGAATGTCTACTTTGTGCCTGTTCTACCATTGTACTTTGGAAACATATATCTTGTAGTCTAGATTTCACAGGTTCACAGAAGGAAAGGAATTTTGCCCCAGGATGGAATACACCTAAAGTTACTAAAGTTACACCCATATTTGATTTAGGTGATTCAGAAGATAAGATTTTGGATTGGAATTGATTTAAAACTTTTGGGATGATGTGATGGGGTAAATGTGTTTTGCATGTGGCAAGGATATGAAGTTTTGGGGACCAAAAATTATGTCCCCAAAAAATATGTGTTACAAATTCTAACTTTATGCCTATGGTTATAATTGCATCTGAAAATGGATTGCCATTGTCATGTTAATGAAGCAGGATTAGTGAAGGGTGTGTTTTGAGTCAACCTCTTTTAAAATATAAAAGAGGTTAAACAAGCAAGCTGAAGGGAGATGGTATAAGAGACATGCCAAGCTCCATGAAATTTACCCAGGAACAGAAGCTCAAAGAGACAGGGACATTCCTTCTGTGCAGACAAAAGAGAAAGCTTTCCTAGAGTTGGCACCCTGAATTCATATTCTCCTAAACTGTGAGGAAATACATTTCTGCTTGTTAAAGCCACTAATTTGTTGTCTGTCTGTTATAGTAGCACTTGTTGTTGTTGTTATTTGCCGTCGAGTCGGCCCCGACTCAAAGAGACCCCTCCTTGGGTTTCCGAGGCAGTATCACTACAGAAGTAGGATTGCCCAACCTTCCTTCTGAGGAGTGGCTGGTGGGTTTGAACCACCAGCCTTCTGGTTAGCAGTCAAGTGCCTTAGGCACTATGCTACCAGAGCTCCTATAGTAGCAGTAGATAACTAAAATAGTCAACTTTTTTTTCCTTATGATGATACTGAATTTTTCAACAGACCAGACTGGTTTCCTTAAATAAAGTCCCATATTCTGGATTTGTCTGATCTGGATTTCATCATTTTTTTTTTTTTTCTTAACATTTTCCTTATGCTTTGTATTTCTACAGACTGAATTCAACTCTAAAGACTTGATTAAATTACATTGTTGTTAATGGACATTTGTGTTGTTTTCACCTTTTGGCAACTATAAATGTTGATATAAATATCTGTATATAAATTTTTGTGTAGAGAGATGTTTATACTTCTTTTGGTGTATCCTTAGGATTAGAATTGCTAAGGCCTGTGGAAGTTTTGTTTTATTCATTTGAGGAATGGCCACATTGCTCTCCACATTTATCATTTTACATTTTACCATCAGTGTATGTGGATTTTGATCTTACCACATCAGCTCTGCAGATGCCTGATTTTAGCCCTGTGACATCCATTTTGAAATTTTAACTTCCAGAACTATAAAATAAAAATTTTATATTGTTTTAAGCCACCAAGTTTGTGGTGATTTGTTACATCAGCCACAGAAAACTCATACAGAGGTCAGCAGGCTTTGACTGTGTATTGACTCTTCCTTTAATGCAAAAGATGACCGCATTGTAGGAGATTTAGACAACCGAGAGCGTATGTATCCCTGAGTGCCAGGCAAATGTGTTTGTGGGATTTCCCTGGCCACTCTCATTATGACTCAACAGTCCTATTTCTCCCATTTCTTGTGTCTCTTTTTCTCCCACATTCTACTCTTACGTCTTTAATCTCATTGACACTCAGATCTAGAGCATGACTACATCTTCTGATGACATTGGTCCATTGCCAAGATCTCGAGTTTCCCTATCGTCAGATCATTTCTTGATTATATCCTCCATGAGGGTCAGGACCGTAGCTGTCTTCTTTTTCTTCCTCATCCTCCTCTTCTTCCTTTTCTTTTCTTATTTATATTTACTGAGGCTTGTCTTGTTTATCCTTTCATAACCAGATTTTGGCAAACTTTAGGCCCTAAGTTTAAGCAGCCTAATTGCTAAGAGAAGGCTTGGTGATTCTAACCCACCCAGCCACTCTGCAGGAGAAAGATCTGGTGATCGGGTCTGTAAAGATTACAGCCTAGAAAACCCTATGAGGGCAGTTCTACTCTGTCACTTGGGGTCACTCTGAGTTGACATTGACTCAATGGCACCTAACCACAACAACTTAATAAGTACATCAATTTCTGAGATCTTCTGATCAAATTTGCTTCATTGTGTGTTGGCAAATGCTAAAAACATCCATTCTTAAATTTCTAGTTGATGACAGCTATTGAAATAATGGCATTTTTAGCTTTTGTGTATATATTGTTTAGTTTCCTGGTAAATAAACTAAATGAAAGTTTAAAAGTAGGTCCATGAATGTCGTTCGGTTTACAAACAGATACAACTACAGAGCATTTGTTTTAGTAACATATTACACTACAAATGAATAGATTTATTTCTTTACTTCTTTAAAACAATGCCTGCTATTAATTTCTAACATTGATTCAGGATATTTTAGAAGCCTCATTGTTAGATATTTAGTAACATCTTACTTTTTCCCCCAGAATCCATAGACACTGAGTGAGTGTAGTATTTTTATGTTAAGACAAATTCACAGGTCAACTTTAGCAATGCAAAACTAACAAGTATGTGGATAGTCTCCATAAATAGGACCCTGTTCACTAGCAAGTGATTTAAAGTTCATTCTTTAGTACTACCTCTGCATTAAATTGATGACTTTTAAAATTTTTTTGACAACTTAAAATTCAAAATAAATCACTGAGAAAGAGAGAGAATGAACATTTCACAGATTTTGGAGTTCATGATCATCAAACTTCTTTTAGGTTAATGCGCTCAGCTGCTAACCAGGAGTTTGGAGTTTTAAGTCCACCCACAGGCTCCTTGGAAGCAAGGTCTAGCATTCTCCTTAAGAAAAATCAGCCATTGAAAACCCTTTGGAGTTCTGCTCTGACACACATGGGGTAGCCAGGAGTCAGAGTTTATTTGATGGCAACTATTTTTCTTTTTATTATGTTGAAATTTATTTTCTATGGTAGTGTTTCTCAGGAAAAGAACACAAGGATTTTCAGTTTGAGCACTGTGTTAAAAGCTCACACACTGTAAAATTCATAGTATCAGCTAGAGTCCAATCAGGAAAACAGCAACGGTACCAGTCACTTATAGGATCATATTCAGTATAAGGTGTCACTTTGAAGACTAAGATGTGCCTCACCCCAGCCATGGAATTTTCAGTCACCTCATATACATGTGAAAGCTGGACAATGAATAAGGCAGACTGAAGACGAGTTGATGCCTTTGAATTATGGTGTTGGTGAAGAATACTGGAAATACCTTGGACTGCCAGAAGAACAACACCACCAAATTCATCCTGGAAGAAGTATAGCTGGAATGTTCCTTGGGAGTGAGGATGGCCAGACATCATCTCACCTATTTTGGTCATATTAACAGAAGGGACCATTGTCTGGTGAAGTATATCATGCTTGGTAAAGTGGAGGGTCAGTGCAAAAGAGGAAGACCCTCAATGAGATGTATTGACACTATGGTTTCAATGATAGCTTCAAGCACAGCAAGGATTGTGAAGATGGTGCAGGACCAGGGAGTGTTTCATTCTGTTGTACCTAGGGTTGCTATGCGTCAGTCACTCAACAATACCTAACAACAACAATAACAGTAAATGTAAGGAATTGGTTAACCAATTGGGGAACTAGGAAAGGGAGCTACAAGATAACAGCTAAGGAAGAACAAAAGGGGGATTGGGCTTATTAATACTTAGGGGCTTGGAGGAAGGCCACTTCATTTATGGTATGTGAGGAAATTCATTATGGGAGTGCTGAGAAAGCTGAACACTGGGGTCTTCTGCTGACCCAGAAGACGGGACTAGTGATGGAGCAACAGGGACAGAAACAGCAGGTGGATAGAGAAGGAGCTCTCTTCCTCCTCCATGGCTTCCTTCCAGCCTTCCAATCTCCCTATAGCCTCCCCTCTCAGAACTGAACAGGGAGTAGCTGGACAGCAGAAATGGGATGCAGAACCCCAATTCCTGCCTCAGCAAGCACAGTAGAGAAAGGTGGATTTGCAGGTGACAGCTGATAGCTTAGCAACGCACACTGCTGTCTTCTTGGAAGTAGACCAGTTGGTGCCATGCAATGACACTACCACACAAACACAGCCGGTGAAGTCATAGGCAGTATTTTGTCACACAGTGGTCAGCACATAAGTCTGAATATGTGCACATAACATTTTTAGACTAACTTTGGAATGAAAGTGCAAAATGTAGAATTCTTATGATGAAATCACAGATTGCATCTTAATACAGCAATAGACTAAGTGCCCTTGGCTGTCTGGTGAGAGAGTGCCTTGGAGCACCTTGACACTGTGAATTTAGGCAGGATGGTGAAAAGAAAAGCTAGAGCAGTTCTATTTAGTTGTTACTGTTATTATTATTAGTTGTATGGTGTGGGAGGTGATGCATAAACTGTATTAGGATGATATGCTTTAACACAGTTTACAAAGTAAAAGGCATTTGTGTTAAGAATGAAGGATAATTCCTACAGAGCGCTTAGCAAATTCCTCACAATGAATAAATGTGAATTTTCTTTACTTCTGTCATATTGTAGTCCATAAATTACTTTATATTCCCAAAGATCTTCAACTGTCACTGAGGGGAACATTAAACAAACATTCATATAATCTAATAATAAGAGTGAGCTAATTAGGATTAGCAAAGGTTGTAGATTCTGAAAAGAAAAAAAACTCATAACAATAATTATTCTATTTTTTTTGGATTAGAAAAGTAATAATGTAGGTTCATTGTAGAAAAATTGGAAGATCCAGATAAAGATAAAAAGGCAGAAAAATTTACAATTCCTTCACTTGGAGGCAGCCACTAATACTTTGGCATATTCTCTTTTAAATTTTTGTACACATTTTTAGGTATTTATTAATGCTACAATAGTGTTATCACTTATTACGTACTTACAGTGGACCAAATTACTGTGTTAAGTACTATATCCTGATTCTGCCATTGAATCTTCATGATCACCCTGTGAGTTTGGTACAATGATCATCCCCTTTTTACAGGTGACATAACTTAGATTGAGAGAATTTAAGTAAATTGCTCAAGGGCAGGAGTCACTGAGATTCAAGAGCTTGGACTCTGAATCGTAAGACTTCACTGTACCTCTATCTGAGATTATATGACGTATAAATTTGTATCCTAGTGTTTTTGTTTAACTTTATGGCATTAGAATTTCCCCATATTACCAAAACATATTATTAACAAATTTTTAAGCTGCATTAATATTCTACTACATGGCTTGCCCATAATTTGCATAAAATCAATGCCTGACATTTAGGTCATTTTTCAATTGTCAGTAATAAAGTGAGCTTTCGGTGAAAAAGGACTAATGTCATATGCAGGCCAATGAAATAATGCAATGAATATGAATGTGTGGTTAGTTTTGTTCTGCACATCCCTTTAACAAAGAATAGTTGCTGCTGCCTTGTATATGTATAGAAATTTGTAGGTATAGATTATGAACTATACAACAATTTTTTTCTCATCTATTATTTGATCTTCTCTTCTCAACAGTCATAGAATACAGGTGATTTCTTTTTTGTAGCTAATAAAACTGAAGCACAGAGTGGTGCAGGGACTAGATATGCTAAAGGTAGAACTGGAAACAGAACTTTTTTTTTTTTTTTAATTATGCTTTGGGTGCAAATTTACAAAGCAGATTTGTTTTACATTCAGCAATTCATGTCCATTTGATTTCAGGGCTCTGATTACCATCCCCAACCATAAAAAACTCTCCTCCCCTCTCCTCCCTGTGACTACCCCTCCCTGTGCCCTTCTTATCTGTGCATTCCTGTCTGTCCAACTTTCCCTCTATGTGAATGCTGCCCCTCTGATGTCTCATGGCTGATTGATCTAGGGAATGTAGGGTAGGTGGGTACATCTTCCTGGGGTAGGTGTTCTGCATGTAGATCTTTCTACTGTTGAGATGAGAGCCAATCCACAGAAATGAGTACATTTCTAGGCCCAAAGGATAACCTGGGGCCATAGTCTCAGGGGTTCCACCCATCTCTCTATCCAACTAGTAATGCTGGTCATTTTTGTGTTTTTTAATTTTGTTCCACATTTTTCATCCTACTCTAACCAGGATCTTCAGTTTTGATCCCTGTCCAAGTAGTTGGCATTGGTAGCCAAGTACCATTTAGTTCTTGTCTTGGGGTCATGAAGGCTGAGGTCCTTGTGGTCCATCATACTTTGGAATAATTGTTTCCAAATGACTTTGATTTTCTTCACTTTTCTTTGTTCCAGATGAGAGGAGACAAATAGTTACATCTTAGATGGCTGCTCAAAACTTTTAAGAGCCCGGTTGCTACTCACTAAAGTAGGATATAGAACAAGATTTTTATGTACTATGTTGTGCCAGTTGAATATGATGTCCCCTGAGACTATGGTCCTGAGCCTGCAGGTCTGGTGATTCTTTCTCTCAAGATGTTTGGTTGTCTCTGAGAAGCTACTCCAACCCTGTCTTCTTACTTCTGTAATGTATGTGGATAATTTTTTAGCACAAGTACATATGTAAGATTATCTTCAGCCAAATTAATCCTTGGTCTGGGGTATATTCCTGTTCACCTACCCCCACATGATCTCACCTGTCCATGCATTTACCCATAGCCTAGTGTTTGGAGCCAGTGACATCAGAACTTCTAATTCCTGGTCTAATATTTCTTCTATATCATGCCACACTACCTTGTCTCATGTGTACCTGGGCTCCTGTCCTTGTTTTCCTTTCCGTTGTGTTTTTTTGGGGAGATGGCAAGCAACTCTTATGATTTCCTCATGATTCTGGAATGTTTGTAATCTTCCTAAGCTCATTCCTTGTTGTCTTTGCCTACATTGCTGTTCCACAGTCTTCTTCCTTACGGTTTGAGCAGACTATTAACACTTCTTTCATGCTTTTTCAGAGACTGTTAGAATTAGGTGCCACCTAACTTGTGATTTTTTTGTCCAAGAAGAGGAAAACACATCAGTGTTTTATAGTCCCCTTTAAATGTTTTAACCTGGGCAAAAATTTCACTGGGAGTGGTCAGATGTATGAGTAAAACTTTGTAATACTCCTTTAGAAGATAAAATATGTTTTACAAAAAAAGGAAAGTTTTGTGGCATTGAAAATAAAGCTATCTTTTGAAGCAATGCTTTGTTTTCTGTATAGGTTTAATTAGGAAGTGGCACTTTGTTGTGGGAACATAATCACAGAAGGTTCTTTGTTTTATATAAACCTTTAGACAAGAGCTTCTTGTTTGCTGCTTGATTTTGTAAAGCCTCATTAATTTGGTCCTCTTTTTTTTTAGAATTTCTGAAAAGTTGACCAGAACTGGGTTGAGGTTTACTATTATATCATCCAAATATAAAATATTTGATAAGTACATTGACAAGATAATAAGAAAAGATGAAACAGATTTAACTTTTGCAAAGTAGGAAAACTTTAAAGAGTTTTAGCACAAGAATTGCATGTAAATTGAAGCTTCTCATCACAAATTAAGTCTTGGCTGTTCATTAAAAGAGGTCAGGCAGAGACTCTTCCCAGAAACACTGTTAGAAATTACTTTGACTGGGTACTTGTATAAGTACTTTGTACTTATTCAAAATGATTCTACTTCAATTTTCTTTTACTTTATACTGGCTTCAACCAATTCTAAATATTAAGATTTTTCCAAAACGAGTACACTGGAAGAAAGCTTATGCCCTTCATTATGATTTGGAAGTAAGCCACAAATTCCTGCCCTTCAGAAATTTTTATCTTTTTCTTCATGTTCTCTGTGAAGCTGCTATTCTCACAGATTAAGTCTTTCTTTTGTTTTCTTATTTTTGTTATCTTACTTTATTTTCTCATACAAGGGCTCTGTGCTGGTGTTCCAGTTACCTAGTGCCACTCTGACAGGAATATACCACAAAAGGGATGGCCTTAACAAACAGGAGTTTATTCTCTTACAGTTTGAAGGCTTTAAGTCTGAGTTGAAAGTGCCAGGCTCTAGGGGCTGTGTGAAGTCCCTTGACCATGGGCTTCAGCTCTGCCTCTTTCTCCCAGCCCACTGAAGCTAGAGGCATCTCTTCACTCAGGCTGCTGAGGCTGACAAGCCCAAGGTCGACAAATAAAATGGTATAGTCCCGATGTTACCAAATCACATGGCAGGCCATTAATTCAAGTCCATTGAAAGTCCCAAGGTCAGCAGAGCATGGCAAGCTGCTGAAAAACAGCATGGCTACATGCAGGGTTCAAGTGTGTAATAGGCTAGAGACCATTCCCAAAGCTGTTTCTTATATATGAGAAGCAGACCACATACCCAAAGGCAGCTACTCAGCTGCTCGCAGTAGATTCCACCATGGAGCTGATTACCAGTTTCATCATGGGAAATACTGCATCCAGCCACCCAGCCGCTCAACCAGCCCTTACCAAGTTGACACACAAACATAACCACCACAACTGGTAATCTATGGCTGTGTGAGGAATCACTGCAAAATTTCATGGTTTATAATAGCAATATTCATTTCAGATCTCTCATGGTTTCTGCCGGTCAAGATTTCAGGAAGGGCTTGTGTGTGATAGTGTCAAAGGGTCTCTCATGTGTTTGCTATCAGATGGTGGCTGAAGCTGGAACAGCTCGAGGAAGGGCACTGGAGCCTACTCTTCACGCAGTCTAAGGGCAGCACTGTGTGCTGTCTCCACGTGGGCTACTGAAAGCTTCCTCAAAGCAAAGTAGCCTAAGCCAGATTGCTTCTACAGCAGTTCAGGGCTCAGGCACAGGGGTTCCAGAGAAATGGTACTTGTGACCCTTTTAGACCTAGCCTCTAGAGTCACACAGTATCACTTCTAATGTGCTCTATTGGCCACCAAGTGACCAAGGTTCACTCCGACTCAGTGGAGGGAAGAGATTGGCCCTACCTTCCAATAGGAAGTTGTTGCTATTGATTGCTGAGAAGTCCTTTCCATCTCACTTTAAGTCAATTTTGCCTATTGTGGAAATTTTTAAATGGAATCATACAGTATATATATTCTTTAGAATCCAGTTCTTTCTCCTATCAGTATGTCTATGAGACTCATCCACTGTTGCTGGTATTAGTGGTTTGTGTCTTTAATTACCAAGTAGAAATTTATTTCATGAATGTTCCAAAATTTGTTCATCTATTCTCTTGTTGACAGAAATTTTGATTGTTGGGTTGTTTCCAGTTTTTGGCTAATGTAAACAAAGCTACTGTGAAAAGTCTCATAAAAGTTTTTTTTTTTTTTTTTTTTCCTGGACATATGTTTTTATTTATTAAGGAATGGAATTAATTGGTCAAAGGACATGTGTGTATTTAACTTTGCAAGACATTGACAAACCATAGTCTAGAAAGTGCCTCCAGGCAGAAAGCCAGCACAGTCCTGGGCTTTTCTCTCAGGAACCACTGTCCTGTGCTACCTATTGTCCAAGATTTGAAAAGCATATTTTATATATTTTGTCTCATTTTCTAGCAGTTTACTATAGAAGAGCCAGGCTGGTATCAGTTTTTCTCCATGGTCCACAGTTAAATTCCTGTAATAATATTTAGTAGCAGAATAATATTTTGTCTTCTGGATACACAATAATTTATTTCCCTTGCTTCCCATTGTTGGATATTTAAGGTTTTCCAATTTTTGCCTATTATGCATCTTGTTGCAACAAACATTTTGAATATTTTTGTGAACTGCATGCTGATCATTTTCTTAGTGTAGATTCTAAGAAGCAGAATTACTGCATCAAAGGGCTTAACATTTTCTTTTTAAAATTTTATTGTGCTTTGGGTGCAAATTTACAGAGCAAAATTTGTTTTACATTCAACAGTTCCTGTACATTTGATTTCACACCCTGATTACCATCCTTGACCATAACAAACTCTCCTCCCCTCCAGTCCCTGTGGCAGCCCCTTCCCTATGCCCTTCTTATCTATGCATTCCTGTCTGTCCAGCTCTCCCTCTATGTGAATCCTGTCCCTCTGGTGCTCCACGGCCGATTGCTGTAAGGGGTGTATCTTCCTAGAGTAGGTGGGTGCATCTCCCTGGGTAGGTGTTCTTCATGTAGATCTTTCTACTGTTGGGCTGAGAGCCAATCTATGGGAGTGAGTCCATTTCTAGGCCCGAAGAGTAACCAAAGGCCATAATCTTGGGGATTCCACCACACTCTATCCAACCAGTAATTCTGGTCATTTTTGTGGTTTTGAATTTTGTTCCACATTTTTTCTCTCACTCTACCCAGGATCTGCAGGTTTGATCCCTTTCTGAGCAGTTGGCATTGGTAGCCAGGCACCATCTAGTTCTTCGGTCTCGGGGTCCATTATATCCTTGGATCAATTGTTTCCAGATGCCTTTGATTTTCCTCACTCTTCTTTGCTTCAGATGAGAGGAGACAAATAGTTTTATCTTAGGTGGTCTCACTCAAATGCTTTTTAGACTCCAGTCACTATTCATCAAAAAGTAGGTTGTGGAACAAAATTTTTATGTACTGTGTTGTGCCAATTGAGCTTGGTGTTCCCCGAGACTATGGTCACAAGTCCACTGGAGCAGTAATTCTTTCTCTCAATGTGTTTGGTTGTCTCTGAGAGGTTACTCCAACTCTGTCTTCTGTTGCTTCTATAATGTTGTGGCTAATTTTGTAGCACAAGTGCAGATGTAAGATTGTCTTCAGCTAAATCTATCCTTGGCCTGGGGTATATTCCTGTTTTCCAACCCTCACCTGATCTTCTCACCTGCGTATGCATTTATTCGTAGCCTGGTGTTTGGTGTTAGTGGTAATGCAGTATTGTGCGTATACTATGATTTGCCTCTGTTATCTATATCTTATGTGCATGTTTCAGTGTCCTTCCTTTCCCCAGTGTCATCATGTTATTCACAGACTCTTTCCATACCATCCCTCACCTCACCTAAATCAACATGTGACCCGCAACTAGTCTGAAATTTTCTCTCCCTTACCCTCCCATCCCTGGTTACCTACAAAGTGAGTTTCCTTCCCTAAGTAAACCTTTCCTTGACTTTTTTTACAATATTGGGCTCATACAATATTTGTCCTTCTGTGATTGACTTATTTCACTCAGCATAATATCCTCGAAATTTATGAGATGATTTGTGTATTCTTCATTATTCTTTAATGTTGCATAGTATTCCATTGTGTGAATGTACCATAGTTTGGTTATCCATTCATTTGTTGATGGGCATTTAGGTTGTTTCCATCTCTTTGCTATAGTGAATTGTGCTGTGATGAACATGGGTGTGCATATGTCTGTTTGTGTTCTGTCTTTGACCTTTTTAGGATATAATCCTACTAATGGAATCGGTGGATTAAATGGTATTTCTATTTTCAGTATTTTAAGGAAATGCCATACCATTTTCCACAGTTGTGCCAATTTGCAGTCCCACCAGCAGTGTATGAGAGTTCCAATCTCTGCAGCCTTGCCACCATTTGTTATTTTCTGTCTTTTTGAACTTTACTATTATTGTTGGGGTGAGATGATATCTCATTATTGTTTTGATTTTCATCTCTCTAATGGCTAATGATTGTGAGTATTTCCTCATGTGTTTGTTGGCTGCCAGTATATCATTGTCAGTGAAGTGTCATGTCCTTTGCTCATTTTTGAATTGCATTATTTGTCTTTATGGTGTTGAGGTGTTGAAGTTTTCTACAAATTTTGGAGATAAGTCCTGTGCCAGATATGTAATGTCGTTGTTGTTATGTGCTGTCGAGACAGACCCGACTCATAACGGCCCCTTCTTAGGTTTCCAAGGCAGTATCACTACAGAAGTAGATAGCCCAACCTTTCTTCCAAGGAGTGGCTGGTGGATTTGAACCGCCAGCCTTCTGGTTAGCAGTCAGGTGCTTTAGGCACTATGCTACCAAAGCTCCTAGATATGTCTTACACAGATATTTTTTCCCAATCTGTAGGTTATCTTTTTACCCTTTTGGAGTAGTCTTTCAATTTGCATAAGAATTTAATTTTTAAAAGATGCCAATCATCTAGCTTCTCTTCCACAGCCTGTACATTTTGAATTGTGTTTGACAGTCTATTTATACCAGAAATTAGGGCCCCTAGATTTGCCTGTATTTTATCTTTGATGAGCTTTATAGTTTTGGGTTTTACATTTAAGTCTTTGATCCAACTTGAGTTTGTTTTTATATATGGGGTGAATTGTGGGTCTTGTTTCATTTTTCTGCAAGTAGATAACCAATTTTTGCCAGCACTATTTGTTAAGGAGGCTATCTCTTCCCCATTTAATTTATTTCTTACCTAATGCCACTTTGACTAATATACCACAAATGGGATGGCTTGAACAACCAGTTTATTCTCTTACAGTTTAGAGGCTTTAAGTCTAAGTTCAAAGTGCTAGGCTCTAGGGGCTGGGTGAAAGCCCCTCAACCTTGGGCTTCAACTCTGCCTCCTGCTCCCGGCACACTGGAGCTAGAAGTTTTTCTCTTCACTCAGACAGCTGCTGGGTGCTGAAGCTGACAAGCCCAAGTTTAACAGACAAGTAAAAAAGCACAGTCTCGATGTTACCAAACCACACGGCAGGCCATTAATTCAAGTCCACCGAAAGTCCAAAGGTCAGCAGATCAGGGCAGGCTGCTGAACAATGACTTTGCTACACGCAGGGTTCAAATGTTCCATAAGCTTGAGACCATTCCCAAAGCTGCTTCTTATATGTGGGAAGCAGACCACATCCCTAAAGCAGCTACTCAGCTGCTCACAGTAGATTCCATCATGGAGTTGATTACCACTCTTATCATGGGGAACACTACATCCAGCTGCCCACCCACTCAACCAGGCCCAGCCAAGTTGACAAACAAACTTAACTACCACAAATGGGTTTTGGTCCTTTGTCAAAGATCAGCTTTTCATAGATGGATGGGTCTATTTCTGAGTTTTCAGTTCTGTTCCATTAGTGTATCTGTCTATCATACCAGTACCATGCTGTTTTAACTACTGTGGCTGTATAGTAGGTTTTGAGATCTGGGAGTGTGAGACCTCCTACTTTGTTTTTCCTCTTCAGCAGTGCTTTGCTTCTCTGAGGTCTCTTTCCTTTCCATATGAAATGAATAATTGTTTTTTCCATATCCTTAAAAAATGTTGATGGTATCTGGATCAGGATTGCATTGAATGTGTAGATTGCTTTAGGTAATATTGACGTTGTCACAATATTCAGTCTTCCTATCCATGAACAGAGCTCTAGTGGCATAGTACCTAAGGCATTTGACTGCTAACCAGAAGGCTGGTGGTTCAAACCCACCAACTGCTCCTCAGAAGAAAGATTGGGCAATCTACTTCCATAGAAATATGACCTCAGAAACCCAAGGAGGGGTCATTATGAGTCGAATCAACTCAATGGCAGTGAGTTTGCTTTGTTTTTATCTATGAACAAGGTAAGTTCTTCCATTTATGTAGATCCCTTGTAGTTTCTGGTAGTAGTGTTTTGTAGTTTCTTTGTATAGGTCTTTTGTGTCTCTGGTAAGATTTATTCCTACATATCTTACCCTTTTTGTAGCTATTGTAAATGGTATTGTTTTCCTTATTTCCTTTTCAAAGTCCTCTTTGTTGATGTTGAGGAATCTAATGGATTTTTGTATGTTGACCTTGTATCCTGCCACTTTGCTGAAACTTTCTGTTAGTTCTAGTTATTTTTTATTTTTTATTTTTTTGCTGAATCTCTTAGGTTTTCTACGTATAGGATCATGTCATCAGCAAATAGAGATAGCGTTGCTTCCTCTTTGTAAATTTGGATGCCTTTTATTTCTCTTTCTTGCCTTATTACCCTGGCTAGGACTTCCAATACAGTGTTAAATAGAAGTGCTGATAGATAAGAAACCAACAATGAATCCCCTTGGTAGCAAGGAGACTAGAAATTTTTTGTTCTCTGCTAACTGAACACCAGGGAATTTATTTATTTGCTTATTTATTTAGCATGAGCTAGTACATCATGTCACTGTTGTTGTTAACTGCCATTCATTTATGTCTGGTTCCCATTCATAAGGGGAATACTTTGAGTCTTTCTCCATTAACAAATAATGTTAGCTTTGTGTGTATGCCCTTTATTATGTTGAGAATTTTCCCTTCTATCCCTATTTTGCTGAGAATTATGAACAGGAATGGGTGTTAGATTTTATCAAATGGCTTTTCTTGTGTTGATTGATATGATCATATGGTTCTTTTCTTTTGTTTTGATTATGTAGTGGATTACATTGATTGTTTTTCTGATGTTGAACCATCCTTGCATACCTGGTATGAATTCCACTTGGTCGTGCTTTATTATTTTTTGATATATTAATGAATTCTTTTAAACATTTTTCAAATATGGTATGTATTACCATTGTGTTTTCAGAAATATTATTTTGAAATATCATTCAATTTCTATGCTCACTGTTATAGATTAAAGTGTATAATAGTCCCTATAGCTGTGGATATAATCCCTTTGGGGAATAGAATTTTCTTTGTTATGTTAATGAGATCATTATCAGTGTAGGGTATGTCTTAAATCTAATCACCTCTGAGTTATAAAGGGAGCATATTAGATACCAAGCAAGGACACATGAGGGAAGATAGATGCCACGTGAAGAATGCCAAGAAGCTGAGTCAGAGAAGCTGAAAAAGTCAAAGAACTTGCCCCAGAGCTGACAGAGAGATCCTGCCCCCATAGCTGGTGCCTCGAATTCAGACATCAAGCCTCCTGAACTATGAGAAAATGAATTTCTCTTCTTTAGAGCCACTCACTTATGGCATTTCTCTTACAGCATCACTAGCTATGAAACTAACAATGAATCCCTTGGTAGCATGGAGACTAGAAATTTTTTGTTCTCTGCTAACTGAACACCAGGGAATTTATTTATTTGCTTATTTATTTAGCATCATGTCACTTGTTAACTGCCATCAAGTCAGCTTTGACTTATGGCAACAAAATGTTGCCCAGTCCCATGCCACCTTCATAATCATTGGCACGCTCAAGTTCATTACTGTGGCCACTGTGTATTTTGAGTGACTTCCAACCTAAGGAGCTCATCCTGCAGTACTATAACAGATAATATTCTATTTTGGTTCATAGAGTTTTCATTGGCTCATTTTCAGAAGTGGATTGCCAGGCCTTTTTCCTAGTCTATCTTAGTAAGGAAGCTCCACTGAAATCTGTTCACCATGGAAGGCCTTGCTAGTATTTGAAATACAGGTAGCATAGCTTCCAGCATCACAGCAACATGTAAACCATCATAGTATGATAAACTGACAGGTGGGTGGTAGCATGTAATTGTACTGGACATATGTTTGGGCTGAAGCCAGGTGATTAGACAATGTTTGGTCTTATCATCTTGTTTATTAATCTCTGTTGAGGCTGCCAAGTTGCTTTGTAATATGATGGTGACATTTTTAGATATTGGAATATTAGTGTAAGAATTTAGATAGAGTTTTCAAAGTATAAAAAAGGAGAAAAAAAATTAACTTTAATTCGATTATCATTATTTTGAGAGTCTCCAGTTGTCAGAAAAATAACTATTGAACTTGAGTAAAGTGATAAAAATATGATAGTGATTCCTTCCATCTATGTTATACATTTTATAAAGTGCTTTCCTGTCCACTATTTCATCTTATATTTATAATAATAAGGACCTGAAGAATGTCTACATGCATATTCCCTTTTCTGGATGAAGGAAATGAAACCAGACTGTGCACATTACATGTGAATAATATAATGGGGTGTGCAAAAACCAGCTTCTGGAGTTATCATTTTAAACCTGAACAATGTTAATTTATTTTATAGTTCTCTAAATTGTAAGAAAAGTAAAGTTTACTAATCATCCATCACTACTTTTTTGTGCACTTATGGAAATCCATTTCTGTAAAGCTTATTTCTGATGTGATGATGAAGCTAACAGCACAGACTCTTGGTGGCTGTGACTCTGTTTCCCTAGGCCCACAATCACTTTGAAATTATCCACAGACACTTGGAGAGCACGGACTCACTCTAGCCAGCCCTTTATCCATGTTAAGGTAGGAAATGAAGCCTGGGAAAATGGTGAGATCAAATTTAAACCTGCAAATAATTAGCTTGGTGGCACAGCTGTACAAACTGAGACATCCTGAGAAATATGGTGAAGCTCTGTTCAGTCAACTGGAATGGTTTAAATTGTCTTAGAGCAACTGATAATTGCTAGAGTATGTGTGTAATAGTTTCTTAGTCATATTTAGGCTCTTAATGAATAATCTTTTTACAATTAAGTAATGAAATGACTGATCTAGTGCAGTTTTAGTAAGTTCCCAAGACGTAGGTCCCCAGGCATTTAGAAGATGGCTGAGAATGGCCAGTTGTATAACTTAACAATTTCTGTTTTCTCTACTGTTTTGTTGTTGTTTCAAAAATTTATATTTGACAGCATTTTCCACTTCAATGTGTTTCAGGTGTATGATTTAGAGGTATAAATTATGTTAATCATGCCTCTATTTTTTTCTGGCATGTAAACAGAGAATAATTATCTTTGTTCTTCATATGACAGAAGCACATAAAAGCCAATTAAATGACCATTTAGTAGACCTCCATTGTGATAGCCAACAATTAGGATTATTTGCACATTATTACTAGACTTCTATACTAGACCAAGCAAGAAATGAGGCTGGCCTGAGATCTTCTCTCTGCTCAGGGAATGGTACAAAGAGAAAAGAATGTTGCGGATGATGAGTCTTTTGTCACATCATCTTCAGGACCTTCTTTCAATTTAGAACTTTAAGAGTTCTGGGCCCTGATTCTATATCATTTCTTGGTAAGAGCATCACAGAATTAGGGTCTTGGGAAAGATGAGATGTCAAAATTCCCCCCTGAGCTCTCTTTGCTTGACCTCTGTTGATGTTATTGGCTTTTCCAGAATGGACCTCCCTTCTGGAAATATTACATTCCCACTCATTTCAACTTAGGCATCTCCATCTTCCACGGAAAGCTGAGTCTTCATTTCAATCATTTTTCTTGCCCAATCATCACATCTCTTTAATAAACAAAAGTATTTTTATCTAAAACCTTTATTTGCATATTAAAAAATCTTTAAATGTGATGATTTGTTAGTTCAATACCTGACAAATGATAGTTGTTCCATTAATTTAGATGTATCTAAAGAAAAATGAATTATTTTCAATTAGAATATCAATGAAAGTTCTACATAAAAAATTAAATCTTGAATAGAAAATACTTTCTAATGTCTATAGTTCTAAAACTGTAAATAATTCATCTAGACTTAGTGACCAAAGGAAAGAAAACATGTAATTATTCTTTCTAGATGTTGTGAATGTTTAACTAATAGGTTAATGTTTAATTGGAATTAGTCAAGTACAGATCTGCACAGCAATTTTGAAGGCAGTATCACTAGTAGGATTTGAGAGGCTTAAGATTTGAGAGGTTCCTTTTAGTCGCACAAAGTGGGATGTTGTATTTTCTCATGACTAAGGATAAGAAAAAGGAATGTGTAGCTATAAATTCTTCACCATTGCCAAATCTTCTGGGGCAAAAATAGATCAACATAAGAAGAAGAAGCCGAAGTGAAAATAACTTGAGTTTTCAACCAGAAATTCCCAGGAACTGAGCAAAGAAAGGGGAGCATAGGCTTGAGGCCAAGTCGTAGAGACCTCTATGGTGGAGAGAGGGATCTGGTCAAGGATCTGTGAAACCCTGCTTGGCCAATTTGTGTTTTCTTAAGACCCCCTTGCTTTTCCTCACCTTTGTATGTCAGTCTTTATTATGGCAACTCTACCATCTCTTGCTTCCAGACAGCAATATCCAATTCCATGACCTATTCATCCTCAGAGACCAGGTAAGCCCTTGCATAAAGGTCCTTTAGAAGTCTAAGATGTTTAGCATGTCCCACATATACAGGTGTCATGGGATCTGGGTCGCTTCCATTTCCCCTGGTTTTCTGTCCTCAAGGCAACCAGGAGGTATCCTTGTCATTTCAATACTACTCCAAGCTCTAACCTCTCAGGGCTTTTGTACGATCTCTCTCAGCCTGAAACACCACCCCTTTCTTCTCTTTGCCTAGACTATTCCTCCTTAGTCTACCCATTTCTTCACAGATGCCCATTCCCTGTAGACAAGTTTAGCCTCTCTGCTACACCTGGACATTTCCAAGTTCTGCACTTCTCTCTGGTGGCTTGTTCCATCTCTTCCTTTCTTTCTCCATTAGGGAATGCTACTCATACAGATGGTGTCTTCTACTTCATTGTTATAGTTGTAGCAGGTACCAGAGTCCCTGTAATAAAGCACATATGCAATGAATGTCTAGTGAATGAAATCATTTTAGGGGTGTCCCTTGTTCCCAGTTTTTTGTCTCCCTGTGGGGTTCTCTAAAGTAGCATGTCTGCTGCTTTCCCCACCTTTTCTTCACCCCTCTTCAGGGGAGAAGCAGTTATTTTTCTAATGGGGAGAAGGAGCTGATTGTGCTTGCAGGGGCCACAGTTGTGCTTTTCTTTGAGCAATTTGTTCACAGAATGTGCAGGTGTTTGCTGTTGAGGCAGGGTAAAGCTATCAAGGCAAACTCTGTCCGCAGGTAGTTAGTTCTACAGGTGTCCACACAGTCTTAAGCCAGAAAAAGTGGGCAGCCTTTATAGCCACACCTAAACTACAAGTCCAATTTTGCTTTTATCTGGGATGTAGCGGGCTTCATTTTAATCTCTATGAGAGATTCCTAAGTCTACTTCCCAAATCAGAAGAGAAAAGAATACATGTTGTTTATTGTCACCTCCTCTCCAACATGAACAAATGGTGAGCTACATTTTGGAAAAAAGGATAATATAATTTCAAAGGCTGATTCCAAATCATAGTGACCTCTCCTTGGGTTTCCGAGGCGGTATCTCTATGGAAGTAGATTGCCCAGTCTTCCTTCCGAGGAGTGGCTTGGGGGTTTGAACCACCAGCCTTCTGGTCAGCAGTCAAATGCCTTTGGCACTATGCCACCAGACTTCCAAGATGGTCATAGGTGAAAACTGGGTTGCTCTGCCTTAGATGGGTAGTAAGGGGCTAGGAGATAAGAAAGGTGCTCATTGCATTTCTCGAGGCAGAGAATGACCTGTAGTTGCACTTTACAAAAAGTCAGTTCATCCTATTCTCTGTGTTTTGGTTACCTAGTGCCATGCTCTAGGGGCTGGATAAAAGTCCCTCAACCTTGGGCTTCACCTCTGCCTCCTGCTCCCAGCCCACTGAGGCTGGAGGATTTTTCTTCATTCAAACAGCTGTTGGTTCCTGAGGCTGAAAATCCCAAGGTTGACAAGTAAAAAGGCACAGTCCAAATATTACCAAACAACTCAGAAGGCCATTGATTCAAGTCCATTAAAAGTCCCAAGATCGGCAGAGCATGGCATGCTGCTGAACAACGGCTCAGCTCCATGCAGGGTTCAAGCATGCCATAAGCTAGAGACCATTCCCGAAGTTGCTTCTTATATATGGGAAAGTAGCTGCTCAGCTGTTTGTGGTAGATCCCACCATGGAAATGATTGCCAGTTTCATCATGGGGAACAACTACCAACAGCTGTCCAGCCACTCAACCAGGCCCAGCCAAGTTGACACACAACCTTAACTACCACACCCTGCATGTGAGGCTGTTATACAGAGCTTACAAGATGGAAGACAAAAGTGAAGATTCTACAAAGGGAATTCAGTGACCTGTAGAGTTGATTCTGACTCATAGTGACCCCCATTGGGTTTCTAAGGTGATAAATATTTACGGAAGTAGATTGCCCTATCTTCTTTCCGCAAGGCGCCTGGTGGGTTTGAACTGTCAACCTTCTGGTTAGCAGTGAAATGCTTTAGGCACTACACCACCAGAACTCCATGCTTTGGAGATAACTCCATGCTTTGGAGATAGCTCCAGCTAATCTTCCAGAAAGGAGCTCTGGTAGCATAGTGCAAGGCACTTGACTGCTAACCAGAAGGCTGGCGGTTCAAACCCACCAGCCACTCCTTGGAAGGAAGGTTGAGCAATCCTACTTCTGTAGGTGATAGTGCCTCGGAAACCCAAGGAGGGGTTGCTATGAGTCGGGGCCAACTCGATGGCACATAACAACAACAACAATCTTCCAGAAAGGTTAGCAATATTATTCCAGAACACTTAGTAAAATTGAGCAATGGGAAGAACTATATGGAAAAATAAATTCAGACTAGAAATTGAAACTTAACTTCTTACTTTTCAGTTTTGTCTTTTTAGATAAAATGTTCCCTTTAGAATTATACTACTGGCCACCTTCAAACATGAAGAGTGACCCATAGGCCATAGAAGAGCTTACTGGGAGGCTTCTTCTGAAATAGCTTTTCTATTGATGGGAAACAGACCTACTTTGACAGGTGTTTTAAATATTCCTTTCCTATCTTCAGGTGATAAAATTCAGATTATTGTTTACTGTTTACATGAGCTCATTCTGTATACCATTTATTTGTCATTGATCTTCCTTACTTTGGCTTTTCCTTAATGTCTACTTTAAGTGTCTAAGCATGACTCAAAACAGAGCATTCCCTCCCTGATTTTCTGAGGCATGAGTCTGGAGGACTTTAAGAAAACAACTGCTTGATCTACACTTGTCACCACTGGTAGTCAAGCTCTACTCTGCCCAAAATAAACAAAGGAAATGTTGAGAAAGAAAAGAAAAGAAAAGGTCCTGGTTTTCATCATGTCTTCTTTGCATTTCCAATAATAGCACCAAATTTAAAGAAAAACAAATCTAGTTTTATTCCAAAATTCTCATCCACGAGGCTATTGGCTTTTGTCTATTAGTTTTTTATGTTGTTATTAGGTGTCATCATGTCGATACCTACTCATAATGACTCCATGTACAAGAGAATGAAACACTGCCCGGTCCTGCGCCATCCTCACAATTGTTGCTGTGTTTGAGCCCACTGTTGTAGCCACTGTGTCAATCCATCTCGTTAAGGGTCTTCCTCTTTTTCACTGACCCTCTACTGGTCCTAAAATGAGGACATAACAGTAAAGCAACCAATTAAAATATAATAGAAATGACATAAATAATTGCTCCCTTATTCTTGAGTACTAAATATTAATTCAAATACTCATTTTAACTTTTATTTTCTAACATTTCATGAGAAATAAAGCTTATAAAACATAAGTTCACCACTTTTATAGGAATAATTGAGTAATATTATTTTCAAATATACTTAGCTATTCACTTAAATCTGTTTTGTCTTTGAAAATTACATTTCCATCATGTGACAGGGAAAACATTCCTCTATTCATTGCTGAGTTACCACTGTGGAGGCAGGTATGTCCTTCTATGGAGATTTCCAGAAGGGCAATCATGTCTGGTGCCTGGGCCTGCATGTTACGTGCAGAACACACCCTGCAGAGAGAGACTGCATTTTCCATCGACAAGAGAAACTTCACTTTCCCTGCACATGAGAAGCTGGCCTTTGACACTGGAGATTTAGGCTATCTATATTTTTTCAGATGTCTGTGCTTGAGATGGATTTAGTATATTTAAGTTAAAATTGAGGCCCATATGAAAATTCCTGTCTGGATTCCTCTGTGGAAAGTAGTGTTTGATGTATGCCTACTTTGTTTATGTGACCCTGTTTATGTGCATTCCAGTGATCATTAACAAAGGCCACTTGGTGGAAACTCATGATGAAAGTGGCTTTAAAAATGGCTGTATCAGCTGCAGTTTTGGTGAGACTGCAGTGGCTTTACATAGAGTGAAAACCCTGTGTCATCAATTTGTGTTCAGCCAACCTTACATGGAGAGAAGAGGCAGTTCAGTCAACCATGCAAAATCAGGGCAACAGAGATATCATGAATTTCATTTGGACAAAGGTTTAAAATTCTGTATGTTAATAGAGATTCCCTAACTATGTGTAAGGTCTGTTCATCAATGCATGATTGGTGAATTAGGACTTAAGCAAAGACAAGCTGTCTGTAGATTTGTCTAACATCCTCTTTCTCAGTACCTGTTGTTCTGTGTTTCCTGGTCCCCAACTTGGAGATCAAGGTAGGAGTTAAAGGATTCCTTATGAAGGAAACATCTTAGAATTTTTCCACTGTGGTGGTTCTTCCACTTGATATCATATGACTAAGCTCAGTGTAAAAGCTGACAAGGGCTTAATGAAAGTAGTAGAACATGGGAGATTAAGACAACTAGTTTGCTTCAGCCTGGGATTTCATTCTCCTGTTTCTTTGTAATCTCCAGAGGTAGAGTATCTTAGCAGTGAAGAGAATAAAAGATTTCAAAGTCCTGCAGTATATAGTTTAGGACTTGTGAGATCCTGGGAAGATTTACTAAACCTTTATGTGCCTCAGTTTCTTCATTTGTAACATGGGGAAAATAAAACATGTAATTGTGTTCATGGGAGAATTTGCTGGAGATGACCACATGAGGACTAAGTACCTTTTGTATTATTTTAGTTTGTATAAGTAGTTTTAATTGGTAATTGTGGTCTTAGATTTTTAAACATTGGATATTCACGTCCAAATTCAAGCATTAACAACACATGCATAAATTACTGATCATTCTCTATACTGAAACTTTGAGAGCATTATTTTGCTTCTAATATAGTATAGAAATGGTGGTTACCTTTTACAGGTAGATGACACATGCACATAGACTGTCAAAATACAGGACATGCTCACAGTTTAAACTTGGTTGAAGGAAATTGCTAGTAGGTGAACAGAGTTATCGCAATAAGGTAGAACTGTCCTTCCCAGAGAATTATTTAATAGGTGAATGTAAAATTATTTGATTTGTCATAGGTTAATTTTAGGGAGTTCTTGTATTCCTGGGAATTGGTGGGTGTTCAGTTGGGGAGAAACTAAAAAGCAAACCAAAACAAAAAAGCCAACAACAACAAAGGCAACATGAACAGAGTAAGTGAACAACTTACTTCCCAACACATACATACACATACACATGAATTTATACACACACATATATATACATATATGTATAACACACACATGTATTTACATATGCATATACATACATGTATTACATATTTCAAAAAGAATCCCTGGCTGGCACAAATGATAAAGTCTTAACTAATAACTGGAAGGTTGGCACTTTGAGCCCACTCAGAGATGCCTCTGAAGACAAGTCTGGCCATCTGCTTCTGAAAGGCCAGAACCTTGCAAAACATGCAGAGAACAGTTCTACTCTGACCTACATGGAGTCACAATGAGTTAGAATTGACTCAATAGCAAATAACTGCAACTAAACAAAACAATGTATTTTTTTAAAAATTAAAAGTATGAACATTGTTTAAAAAATCACCTACAATGTCTAAATGGAGAGTGTATCCAAGATCATATACAGGGTTGGCAGACAATGGGCCTATAAGTTCATGTGAATGATCAGAATTCCCAGGTGTATAGTAGAGCTGACAAGGGGCAAGGTTATGGTCATTGCTTGGTCATAGCCAGCTACCCAGAGGGACCGAGTAGTTGATCCTGCGGGCTTGGGACCATAGTCGCAGGGGACATCAAGCTCAATTGGTATAACATACTATACAAAACATTGTTCCACCTCCTACTTTGGCGAGTGGCGACTGGGACTTAAAAGCTAGAAAGCTGCCATCTAGATGCAACAACGGGTCTCTCCTCATCAAGAAGAAAGAAGAAAACCAAAATTAATGGAAACAATCAGTCCTAGCGACTGGTACACCATCCGATCTGCAACCTATACAACTATGAGACCAGAAGAACTAGATGGTGTCCAGCTACCACTGCCATCCACTTGGAAGGGATGTAGGAGATCCTGCATAAAGAGGGAGAACAATGTGGAACAAAACCAAAAAACATTGGGAGGAAAAAAAAAAAAAAAAAGAAAGAAGGTGGGGACCAGGTTTGCTGGTCCAATAGAGCCTGGTGTAACCACTGAGACTATGGCCCCTAGCTGCCCTTCAGGTCTGGAATTGAACCCACAACTGTGGTTTCCAGCCAAACAAAGTACAGGCATGTGAGTTAAACATTTACCTCAAGTAGACACACGCCCTGGAGAGAACAATCATGGGAGAAGGAAGGGCTGCTTATGCACAGGGAGATAGCTCAGGGTGCAGAAGAGAATGAAGGGATGGACACTGGGAGGAGGTAACTATGGAGAGGAAGTGGGAGGGGAGCTGCTGCATTGTAAATTTTGGTCAATGACATGAGACAAAGTATATGTGAACTGCTGTATGAAAAGTGAATTTACTCTGTAAATCTTCACCCAAACCCTAATTAAAAAAAAAAAAAAAAAATCACCTGCATCAATCTGGGTTAGAGGAAATCTGTAGTAAATAGCAATTCACATGGGGAAAAAAAAAAAAAAAAAGCATTATTTAGTGCTTCCAACCCCATCCTGAGTTAGCAATCTAAATTTACTATCAAAAATTGAATGATAGCTAATACTGGATTACTAATGCATGTTGTTGTTGTTGTTGTTACGTGCCGTTGAGTTGGATCCAACTCATAGCAACCCCTCCTTGGGTTTCCGAGGCAGTATTACTATGGAAGTAGATTGCCCCATCTTCCTTCCAAGGAGTGGCTGGTGGGTTTGAATCACCAGCCTTCTGGTTAGCAGTCAAGTGCCATAGGCCCTACACTATCAGAACTCCCTTACTAATATAAGGGACACAATATTTTCACTATGTTCTTCCCAATTCAGAAAACATTTGGAGTCTTCTATTCAGTTCATGGAAATCATATTTTAAAATAAGGTTGTGTCCAGGGCATCATGATCATGCAGTGAAGTCTTGTTACATAATGAGTATTTTCAGGAAATCGGGATGTTGAAGAGAAGACTTTGGATTGTGGAGGTGATAGATGACAGCTATATTCAAGAAGTTAGAGGAGAGTGCATGGTAAAGAGCAGCATGAATCCAGTCCCCAGAATGTGGAGACTGATCCAGTCCCTGCCTTCCCATATCTTCATCCCTGTCACCAGCTGCCCTCAATGCACACACTCTTTCTGACTCTAGCCACTTGGAGCTAAGTCATAGCTTGCAAGTTAAAAGGATATCATGCTTCAAACTACCAGATACACAGACTCTAGTCACAAGGTTGGGGAGTCCACATGACATCTCAATTTTCTGACCTGCTGAACACAAATTTTTTGGCTAGTTTCGCACTACTCCCTCAGGATGCCAGCCACAGCTCAGGAGTTTGCACGATACCCTTACTTTCTGGCCTACTGGCTCCCACTCTCCCTTTGGGTTCAATAATTCACTGGAACAACTCACAAAACTCACAAAGAGTTATGATACTTATGACTACAGACTTATTATAGCCAAAAATACAAATTAAGGGATATATAGGGCGAGGCCTCAGAAGGTTTGTGATGTGGAGCTTCCATGTTCCAAGGGACATACTACTCTCTAAAGAACAGATGTTCTCATCAACCAAGTTCTTTGAGCCTCCATGTCCAGGGCTTTTATTGGCTAGTTCTTCATGATTGGCTAAATCATGCCTCCTGAAGCTAGTTGATACCAGCCTTCCACGTGAATCTTTTCTTATCTGGCTAGACCCCACACTTCAGCATAAATCCTCAGGTGTGGCCTGGAAGTCCCAGACCAAGACATTGCAATTACTACAAAAGTTATTTGTCAGGAACCAAGGATAATGGCCTTGGGAGCTCTGGTGGCTTAGTGCCTAAGGCATTTGCTTGCTAACCAGACCGCTGGCGGTTCAAACCCACCAGCCACTCCTCAGAAGGAAGACTGAGCAATCTACTTCCGTAGAGATACCGCCTCAGAAACCCAGGGAGGGGTCACTGTGAGTTGGAACTGACTCGACAGCAGTGAGTGTTTTGTTTTTTTTCTTTTTTGGTTTAAGGATAATGGCCACCTTAGAGTAAAATTCGGTCCTTTACTGCATAGGCAGTTGTATGAAAGTGGAATCTAACATCTTTTGCGTAGAATTTATTACAGTATTTGAATCAACATAAGAAATGATCCTCTAACAAGGAGAGTTGTCATAAAACAAAACTACTGTCTTATGAGCTAATGGATCTTCCCACTACTGGAAATGTTCCAAGAGGGGCTAGATTGTAGGAGAGGATTCATTCTTAGTGCTCTATTTTGGACTTGATGTGTACAAAGGTCTCTTTCAAATCTGAGATTTTGTCTGACTAATTTCTTGCTACTGTTAGTGATCACTTACATCCCTTTTCCAGCTTATGACATGAAAATATGAAACATGTATTTTGATGTCTTCCTCCCCACTCTGACTTTTTTCTCCTCTTCAGCTGTGCTATCTCCAAATAAGTATGATAAATACATTTAATACTACTATTAATGTAATGTAATGCTATTTCATTATTCAGAATCCAGATAGAGAAGAATATTGGAATTAAGCTCTTCTGTTCATATTAATATTGTTAATAATATACATTTATTTATGAACTTTTTGAGTTTTACTCTGAAACTAAATGTCACTAGGAAAACATTCACAAGAATATTTCTGGTCAATGTTTGCAATCAGTTATAATTGAAAACATTAGGAGACATTGGTGATCATCTGTAACGGTCTCTCAAGAGGCTCTTTGGGCTTTGAACAGTTGGTGCGGATTCTTGATAGAGATCTTCCACTGTCTTTGTTGCAGGTCTTTCAAGTTGCATATGTCATCATCAAAGCTGCTAATGCCCCTCGACCTGGAAACTGGATTTTGGAGCGCTCTGTGGATGGCACCAAGTTCACCCCCTGGCAATACTATGCAGTCAGTGACTTGGAGTGCTTGACACGCTACAATATAACTCCACGACGGGGTCCACCCACATACAGGGCAGATGACGAAGTGATTTGCACCTCGTATTACTCCAGACTGGTGCCCCTCGAGCATGGAGAGGTACTGTACCCACTATGGGGAGGTAGTTTTTCTGTCAGAGCTCCTCCTACCCATGTTAGCCTAGCCATTGTTAACCACTCAAAATAGAATTCTCTCAACACAGATTTCAATGATCTTTCCTGTAATTATCTAACTGTATTTGAAGTATCATTGAATGGTGTCTATTGATGATAAATTTCACAGCCAATACAGTTCACCTTATTGATTTGTTTTGTTCGAGGAGGCTCCTCAATTGTCACTTGGCTGTGATTTATGAACTCCATCAGATTCTCCTTTAGACTATTTTTGTCTTGTGTTGAAATACTAAAGAAAGAGGGAAAATGCTTCTGAAAGATAGCATGCCCAGTTTTCTCCATGAATTACACCTTCTCTTTGGTGGGTGACTGAATTGGGAGATAGCTCATGAAGTATTACAGCTCAGTACTTGATACACTCAGATTGCAACACTCCATTATATAGTCAGAGTGCAATTAAAACAATCCATTCCTTAGTAGCACCTGGCTTGATAAGATAAGACTACAAAAACTCTCTGAAGTTCTCCTCCTAGTGGGAACTGTGCAGTGAGTCTGTCTGGCATTCAAGAGTAAAGACTAGTTAAGAGAGCAGGAGGCTCTCTTATTTAGAGAGCAGAGGGTTTTGGACACTCTTTCTCCACTCTGTCTAGTCTATTCATGACATTTAGAATTTATTTCAGAGCAGCCATAGCATAATGATAGATGTTAAACTAACCTCAACTTGGGGAAAGTGGTCCTGTTAAAAGGTTTTCAGCAATCCCCAAGACACAGGTATGGATAACTTCAATAAATTGAAGATTTGTTGTGATTACAGTTGCTTGCAAATAGTTCACAAATATTAGAGATTTCTGTGAGAACATAGTTCTGTGTTGATTTTAGATAGTATCTTTTCTTTGGCATTAGTTACTATATTTACCGTAACATTAATGATAATATGCAAGTGTGCACACTATTCTTTCTTAAGCTCACTTTTTAAACTTTTTATTGTGATTTGAGGGAACTTTTACAGAGAAAATGGGTTTTCCATTCAACCATTTGTACACGTTTTGTTTTGTGACATTGAGTGCAATCCCCACAATGTAGCAGAACTCTTCCCACTTCCTTCTTGTGTTTCCCATTTCCATTCCTCCTTCTTTCCTATCCCTTCCCCTTCTGAGCTTTGTCCCTGGACAAAAACTGCTCTCTTCATCTTGTGTGGCCAGTTGTTCTAAGGAATGCATACCCCTGTAATGTTATTGTTCAGCTTATAGATTCGTCTATTGCTTGGCTAAAAGTTGAGCCATGGAGGTGAGTTCAGTTCCAGACTTGAAGGGTAACTAAGGGCCACAGTCTCAGGGGTTCCACTAGTGTCTATCAGACCAGCAAGCCTGATCTTTTTTGTGATTTTGAGTTTTGTTCTACATTTTTCTCCCATTCTACCTAGCATCTTCTATAGTGACCCCTTTCAGAGCAGTCAGTAGTAGTAGCCAGGTACCTTCTAGTTCTTTTAGAGATTGCACTTTTCAAGGTCCCATGTCTCAAGGTCCCATGTTTCCAAGTGTCTTTGATTTTCTTCACTCTTCTTTGCTTCAAAGAGAGAGATCAATAGTTGTACTTCAATTTAGATAGTATCTTCCTAAAGATTATGTCTCAAAGTTAAACAATTGAGACCGTATTTTTGCATGCTTAGAATTGAAGTGTGTTTATTTTGATATCTTTATCTTCAGATTCATACATCACTAATCAATGGAAGACCAAGTGCTGATGATCTTTCACCCAAATTGTTGGAATTTACTTCTGCAAGATATATCCGTCTTCGCTTACAGCGCATCAGAACCCTTAATGCAGATCTTATGACCCTAAGCCATCGGGAGCCTAAAGATCTTGACCCTATTGTTACACGAAGAGTAAGTAATTTGGCAGTTCTCCTGACAATTCTGAAAAGCTTATTTTCTTTAAGGGAAATATGCTTTTCTTTTTGGTTGGCTTTTTTCCTCCTTGCTGTTACATCATTATTTTTAGGAAGATCATCACATGCGATTTGTTAGAAATGGCACCTTTAAACTAGATGATGGTACAGATATCATGGCCTCAATCCCTTCAGCTCCACCTGATTCCCAAAATTCCATACTGTAGTGAATGGAGTGGCAGTTGTTCTTTACATATAGTCTGTTTCCACATCCGACTTGCAGCACGTGAGGGTTTAAATTTTTTGTTTTGTTTTGTTTTTTTTCACGTAAAGGAAAATATAAAACTTGACAGTTTACATTCAGGAAAATGTATAGATTTGAAGTGTGTAAGTGTACAGTGCTTGTATGGACATTGTCATATCCTTTGTATAACATGGAAGTGAAATTCTAGATTTTAGTGTAGTTGTGTGTTTAATTATTTAAGAAACTGCTAAAGGTTTTGCAAAAGTAGCTGCACCATTTTACAATCAGACCGGCAATGCATGAGAATTCTGGTTGCACCACATGCTTTCAAATATTTGATGTTGTCAGTCATTTTCAATTTAGCCTTTCTAAATGTGTGTGTAGTGGCATCTCCTTATGATACTAATTTCTATTTTTCTGATGACTAATGTTAAGCATGTGCTTTTGGTATCTAATCAATTTTTTTGTCCAGTTTACATTGGGTTATCTGTCTCCTTATTGGTGAGTTATAAAAGGTTTTTTTTTATATATATTTTGCAGGGTGAGAGTTGTATATATATATGTGTGTGTGTGTGTGTGTGTGTGTGTGTGTATGAACATATATATACACACATATATACATACCAAACTCACTGCCGTGAGTTGGATCCGACTCATGGCAATCCCTCCTTGGGTTTCTGAGGCAGTATGGCCACGGAAGGAGATTGCTCACTTTCGAGGAGTGGCTGGTGGGTTTGGATCACCAATATATATATATAACTGTCCATTGGAGCTTGCATATTAATTTTCTTAACTATGACTTTTGATTATCAGAAGTTTTAATTTTGAGAAGTATGGTTGGTCATTTTTTCTGTTATGGTTAAGGTTCTCTGTGTCCTCTCTGAAAACTATTTGCTATCCCAAGTTCATTAAGGTATTCTCCTGTATATTTTTGTAGTAGCTTTATAGACTTAGCTTTTACATCTATGGCCCACATCAAATTAATTTCTATATTTGGTGGAATGTAAGAGTCAAGGTTTACCACCTTCCCTAATTTGTACATCCAGCTGTTACAGCCCCACTTGTTGGAAATACTTGTCTTTTCCTCATTAAATTGCTTTGGTACTCATGTTGAAATTATTTGACATTATTATGGGCCTATTTCTGGATTTTATGCTGTTTCATGGATCTGTTTATCTATACTTACACCAATACCAAACTTTGTTCATTACTGTGGCTTCATAGTAACTCGTTTTTAAAATTTTTTGCAATGTTCCCTCCGCTCTCCTCCCACCCCTGGTAACCAACAAAGAAAGTTTACTTCCATATATAAACCTTTCCTTGACTTTTTACAATAATGAACTAATACGGTATTTTTCCTTCATTTCACTCAGCATAATGTCTTCCAAGTTCATCCACATTATGCAGTGTTTTGCAGATTCTATATTATTCTTTAGTGTTGCATGGTATTCCATTGTATGTATGTACCACAGTTTGGTTATCCATTCTTCTGTTGATGGGCACCTAAGTTGTTTCTGTCTTTTTGCTAATGTGAATAGTGCTGCAATGAACATGAGTATGCATGTATCTGTTTTTTGTACTGGCTCTCACTTCTTTAGGATATATCCCTAGTAATGGGATTGCTGGATCAAATGGTATTTCTAATTCCAACTTTTTAGGAAATTGCCATACTGCTTTCCACAGTGGTTGTATCATTTTACAGTCCCACCAGCAGTGTATGAGAGTCCAAATCTCTCTCCATCCTCGTCAACATTTGTTATTTTCTGTCTTGTTGAAGTTTGCTTTTAGTGCCTGGGACAAGATGGTATCTCATTGTTGTTTTGATTTGCATCTCTCTAATGACTAATGGGGAGCTCTGGTAGCATGGTGCCTAAGGCACTTGACAGCTAACCAGAAAGCTGGTGGTTCAAACCCACCAGTCACTCCTTGGAAGGAAGATAGGGCAATCTACTTCCATAGTAATACTGTCTTGGAAACCCAAGGAGGGGTCGCTATGAGTCACGCCCGACTCGAAGGCACATAACAACAACAACAACAACAATGGCTAATGATCATGAACATTTCTTCATGTGTTTGTTGGCCACTTGAATATCCTTTTTGGTGAAGTGTTTATTCATGTCTTCTGGCCATTTTTTAATTGGATTGTTTGTCTTTTTGTTGGTGAGGTGTTGGAGTTTTCAGCTTTATAGTAACTTTTGCTGTCAAGCACTGTTGTCCTCTAAATTTGTTCTTTTTCAAGATAATTTTGGGTATACTAGTTTGCTTGTATTTCATTATAAATGCTAGCATCACTTTGTCAATTTTTATTTTTTTGTTTTTTTTTAAAAAAAGCCTGCTAGATTTTCATTGGGATTCCAATGATTCTGTTGATCAATTTGGGAAGAACTGACGTTTTAACAATATTGAGTCATCAAATCTGTGAGCATACTGCCTCTCTATACTTATCTAGTTCTTTTTAAATTTGTCTTACCAATGTTTTATTGTTTATTTTTAAAAGTTTGTACATCGTTTGTTTAGTTTATTCTTAAATATTTTCTGTTTGTACATGCTAGTATTAATAAATTGTTGCTTTTTAAGTTTTACCTTCCATTTGTTTGTTGCTGGGATATAAAAATGCAACTAATTTTTCTTCAATGATTTTAGGTATTGTGACATTGATAAATTCACTTATTATTTCTGATACCTGTTTTGCAGATACCCTGGAATTTTCTATGCATACAATCATACCATCTATGGGAGATGACAATTTATTTTTACTGGGCACTTTGTATGCCTTTGATACCCTTTTTTCTGGCATTGCACTGGCTGGTATCTCCCACAGAATGTTGAATAGAAGTGATGAAAGACCTTAGGAGAAAAGCACTTTATGT
>NW_006921821.1:4290949-4293983 GCF_000298275.1 Orycteropus afer afer
CAATAGCCTTTGTTTAAGATGCAGCCATGTTGGGAAATTATTTTAGATTCCCTTGTTTTCAGATTTGAGCTAATTGAAGCATTATATATCTTAATCAAACATAAGGATTCCTTTTGCATTAAATATAATTTAAAATATATGTCTAATCATATTTTAAATAACCAGTATGAAGTCTTAAGCCACTTGAGATATTTATTGGAGTGTCAACATTTTCTTTTCACTGAACTATGAGAGGTTTTATTTTTCCTCTGTAACTCTCTTTTTCCTAAGTATTATTATTCAATAAAAGACATTTCCGTTGGAGGAATGTGTATTTGCTATGGCCACGCTAGTAGCTGTCCATGGGATGAAATGACAAAGGTGAGTCCTAGCGTTTCACATTTTACTAAAGTTTTAAAATAGAAGTTTGACTGTAGTGTTTACATTACTCTATTTAAAATATTTATTCAGGGAAAATGTTGAAAGGCATAAAAGTATGGTAAAAAAAAAAAAAGATTTTCAAATAACTGGTTTTATTTTGTAACAATTTCATTTTAAGCTCTTTTTCTCTATAAGACAGTCAAGAAAAAAAGAAAGAAAGAAAGAAAGAAAAATGTCAAGCTAATTTTTCTCAAAGAGTATTTCCCTGCTCTTATTTTCTCCTTCTTCCATTTTTGTGGTATTAAATCAAGATAAAATAAATTCATTTGTTTTAGCATAATGTTAAGTGTCAACATGACATTTACCCTCCCCACTTCTTTTAAACAACTCACATAACTCCCCTCTCCCCATCTCTGGTGTTATCCCCTTACTGATGCTAAAAAAATCTAGAGAACATCAAAAAATTATTAATAGGAACTTCCAAAACCTGAAAGTCAATATATGTTTTTAAAAAAACATTTTAGTTAATCCATATTTTAGTTTTGCTGTATTTTTCTCCTCATTACTCTTTGTACATAGTCGTATATATATATATATATATATATATATATAAATTAAATGTCTTTTGCTTTGTTACTGCTATATATCTTTGATTGTGAAGTCTTGCCACATAATTGACTGTGATAGGTCCTGCTTTTGAATAGCTCAAAGACAAATATGCAGGTAAAATTTTTTTATCAAATTTTGTGTTCTCTGGTTAGAAACTACAATGCCAATGTGAGCATAACACCTGTGGGGAGAGTTGCAATAAATGTTGTCCTGGATTCCATCAGCAGCCCTGGAGACCTGGGACTGTTTCTTCTGGTAACACATGTGAAGGTAAATACAGTTAGAATTTGGAGAATGTAGGTTTCTTTTTCCTCTTAATATGTTTAAGTTTATGGTAACTTAACAACTGTTGTAATTGAGAAATAACTTGTTTTCTCAGAAATTCAAATAATTCCTAAAGCTTCTGATTACTTTGTTGTTGTTGTTGTTATGTGCCATGGAGTCGGACCTGACTCATAGTGCCCTCTCCTTTGGTTTCCAAGGTCGTGTCACTACGGAAGTAGACTGCCCAACCTTCCTTCTGAGGAGTGGCTGGTGGGTTTGAACCGCCAGCCTTCTGGTTAGCAGTCAAGTGCCTTAGGCACTACACTACCAGACCTCCTAGTATAGTTTAAAGTAGTAAGGCTTAATTGCATATTTACAAATTTGCACTTTATCTATTTACAGAGCTTGCTATTAAGGTGATATGAAATGCTATTTCTAAAAACAGTTGCACAGAATTTCATTTTGTGGATATAACATAATTTACTTAACCAGTTCCCTATCAATGAATATTTTGTTTTTTATTAATCTTTTGTTTACAAAATGGTGTAATGCTTAAACTTGGGCATGCCGTTTACAAGTGTGCAAGCATTTCTGCAAGATATAATCCCAGAAGATGCTAGGTGAATCAAAAGAAATGTATATTTATAATAGCTATTCCCAGTCACCCTCTATAAGACTGCCCATCCTATTGAAGTGATTTATTCTAGAATTTTAATTTAATTTATGTTGTTGTTGTTGTTGTTGTTGTTTGCCATTGAGTCAGCCCCGACTCATAAAGTCCCCTCCTTGGGTTTCTGAGGGAGTATCACTACGGAAGTAGGATTGCCCAACCTTCCTTCTGAGGAGTGGCTGGTGGGTTTGAACCGCCAGCCTTCTGGTTAGCAGTCAAGTGCTTTAGCCACTATGCTACCAGAGCTCCTAACCTAATTTAATTTATAGTCACAGAAATTTACTTAGGGAGGGAAGGACTTCTCTAGATAGGGCATTACATGCATATTAATTGAGATGTTAAAATATTCTCCTAGAGTGTAATTGTCACAATAAAGCTAAAGATTGTTACTACGATGAAAGTGTTGCACATCAGAAGAGAAGTTTGAATACTGCTGGACAGTTCCAAGGAGGAGGAGTTTGTATAAACTGTCTACAGAACACCATAGGGATCAACTGTGAAGCCTGTAAAGATGGATATTATAGACCACACAAAGTAAGAGTATTTCTTCACCATAATGGAGCTTCATCTTCTTCCTGCAAGTGAAAATGATACTTAGCCAACTCTCAACCTCAGTATTAGAGACTCTTTTCCTTTTGCAATATTTCATTTTATTCCTATGCTAGAATGTTCTTCAGATATCTATCTATCTGCTCTATTTGCTTGTACAGAGTAGGATGTTCATTCATATATGATCTGCATGAAGTTTTGGATACATTAACTATGTAACTCAGGTTTTTATAATACTGTAGATGTGAGCATTTGACCATAACTAAAGTAGCTCTGTCTTGTCCATAAAACCAAACTCACTGCCGTGGAGTCACATCTGACTCATAGCGACCCCTCCTTGGGTTTCTGAGGCAGTATCTCTACAGAAGTAGATTGCCTTCACTCTTCCTTCTGAGGAGTGGCTGGTGGGTTGGAATCACCAGCCTTCTGGTTAGCAGTCAAATGCCTTAGGTAAATCCTCAGTTAAATTGATATGTAGTTGTTGCATGGGCACCTGTGCTGGTCTAATTATAAAACTAGTTACCATTGGAGGCGGGGCAAGATGGCGGACTAGGCAGAAGGATTGCACAGACCCTCTTCAAC
>NW_006921821.1:4302104-4325498 GCF_000298275.1 Orycteropus afer afer
AGAAGACAGTGAAACAGTGCCTTTTGAGCAAAAAAAAAAAAAAAAACTAGTTACCATTAAGTTGATTCCAACTCATGGCTACTCCACTTGTGTCAGAGTGGAACTATGCTCCATAGGGATTTCGATGATTGATTTTTCAGAAGTAGATTGTCAGGCCTTTCTCGTGAAGCAGCTCTGGATAGACTTGAACCTCTAAGCTTTCAGTTGGCAGCCAAGTGCTTTACCCATTTGCACCACCCAGGAACTCCCCGTCTGACTATAGGTGATACTAAAATAAGGCTCTGATAGGTAGCAGTAGGGGGGAGTGGGATCGAGCAGAGGTGATCATGGGAAAGGATGACACTTTGGTAATGATGCTAACTGCTGTCACCACCAAAGAGATGTTTGAAGCTTTCTGGTTTAAGAGCACCTTATCTTCCTGAAAGTTTTACCCCTTGCTGTACAAAAATCTTTGTCATGATCACACCTTGAATGAAAAACAGATGCCTTGTCAGTAATATTATCATTGATATTATTGCTGATATTCCTAGTATTTCTGGTAAAATAATCCAGGACACCCTCTCTGCCTTGCAGGTTTCTCCTTATGAGGATGACCCTTGCCGTCCCTGTGACTGTGATCCCTTGGGGTCTCTCAGTTCTGTCTGTGTTAAGGATGATCTCCATTCTGACTTACACAATGGTAAGTACTTGATTCACCTTTGTGTTGGTGAGTGATTTTGGGAGAGAAGACTTGGAAATATCACCATTGTGTATCAATATGGTGGGTATGAGTCTTTGTTGATTCTTTTACTCACTGATATTTACTGAGTACTTAATATGTCAAGGAGCTCTGGTGGTGCAGTGGTTAAAGCATTTAGCTGCTGACCAGAAGGTTGGGGGTTCAAACCCACCAGCTGCTCCACAGAAGGATGATGAGGCAATCTACTTCCATAAAGATTTGCAGCCTTGGAAATTCAGTGGGGGTTGCTATGAGTTAGAATCAACTTGATGGCAGTCAGTTTGCTTGTTTATTTTTAGCATATGTAAGCAATATTATCAATGAGATAATCAAAGTCCCTGCTCATCTTCAGGTAATAAACAAACAAGACCACAAGTAATATGATGTCAGGCAGGGACAAGAGTCTTAAGCATAAAACAAAGTTAGTAGTTACGATTAGAGGGGAATGGGGTGTGGAGGTGGCAACATCAGGGTGATGAAATGAAATTTGAGCAGATAATTAAGTACTTGATGAAAGAGGATAAGGCTCAGTTTAAACCATATGTGGAACACAGTAAAGCAATCACTGGGTTTAGCCCATAGAAGACAAACAGAGGCTTTTGCATACATCATCTCACAAAACAAGCCAGTCTACAAGTTAATTTTGTAAATGTCAGTGTTCTTTCTATATCAAAAACTGGCAAATGGACTTGCAAACACCAGAGTGTCCCGAATAAGTTGCATCTGTTCAAAGGACTCTGTGACCCCTCCCTGATTGTCAGGCAGTTAAAATGGATATTGAGCAGCCAGGATGGATGTGCCAACAATGAGGGCCTTCCAGGAATGTGGAGGGTTGAATTGATCTCACAGGCCACTGGTAATGGGATGAGGATGATAATGATAGCAACCACCCTTAATTAGGTTCATTTAAAAATATGTATCATTTAAACTTAACAATCATAGCAGATAGAAATTATTTAACTCATTTTGCAGTCAAGGAAACTAGCTCAGGGCAGTTGGCCAAAGTTACATAACTAGAAATATTTTCAGAGCTGCATTAAGAGTGATGGCAAGGCTCATTTTCTTCTGTCATTGGCATCTGTGCTTTCTTTTTTTTTTTTTAACCTTTATTTTGCAATATAATTCACATACCATATCACACAGTTCATCCATTTAAAGTGCACAATTCAGTATTTTTTAGTATATTTATGGCTGCCATTATAACCACAATCAAATATTAGAACATTTCATCACCCCCAAAAGAAACCCCATACCCATTAACTGTCAGCCCTGATGCTCCCTCCTCATGCTACCCCCAGCCCTAGGCATAACTAATTTACTTTATGTTTCTATAGATTTGCTTATTCTGGACATTTCATGTAAATGGAACTATACAGTATGTGATCTTTTATGGCTGGTTTCTTTTACTCAGTATAATGTTTCCAGGTTCATCCATGTTGTAGCATTCATCACTACTTCATTCCTTTTTATTGTCAAGTAATAGTCCATTGAATGGATATACCATATTTTATTTATCTGTTCATCAGTTAATGGACATTCTGGTATTTTCCCTTTTTGGCTATTATGAATAATGCTGTTACGAACATTCAGGTGTAAGTTTTGCTATGGACATATGTTTTCATTCTTCCTGGATATATAATTAGGAATGGAATTATTGGCTCGTATACTAACTTTATGCTTAACATTTTGAATAACTGCCAAAAAGTTTCCCAAAGTTGCTGCACCATTTTATGTTTTACATTCTCATTTTACCTTACCATCAGTCTCCGTGCTTTTAATTTCTGTTGTTTTTTTTTTAAAAAAACCAAGGATGACAAACTGGCCCATGGGCCAAATCTGGCTCAGGCAGTTTTTATAAATAAAGTTGTATTGGAATAGAGCTATGGCAGTTCTTTATGTATTGCCTATGGCTACATTTGAGCAACAATGGTTCAGCTGAGTAGTTACAGCAGAGACACTCTGGCGAAAAAGCCTAAAATCCTTACTATCTGGCTCTTTACAGAAAGAGTTTGCTGACCCCTGATTTAAACCTCTTTTATCTTCATGTTTCGTCATTGCCGTTTGTTTATTTCTAGGGAAGTGGCCAGGTCAGTGCCCATGTAAAGAAGGTTATACAGGAGAAAAATGTGATCGCTGCCAGTTTGGCTATAAGGGCTACCCCAGCTGTGTTCGCTGTGAATGCAATTTGGCTGGTAGTGTGAATGATGACCCCTGCACAGAGCCTTGTCTCTGCAAGGTATGTGTGAGGCCAAGGTGAAAGATGTCCCTGAACTTCTTTTGAGGCTGTGGCTTGGAAGGTCTGTACTTAAGCGAAGCAATAAGGTTTAAGCAGAACACCCCTTTCCCTCCTACCTTCCAAGAAGTAGGGCATTATGGCATAATGAGTTGTCCACATTATATGCCCTTGGACTTAAATGGCACCTGGTTTTTTGGTTTTAGTTATCAGCACTGGTGATATATTCTAAAGGTATTTCTGTGACTTCTTAAATGAAGCCAAGCATAGTGTATCATTTATTTTTTAAGCCTTTGTTTACAACTCACCTCTTCCATAATACTCTTTTCTGGCTTTGTGTAGAGGTGAACTAGATAAAAACTAAATACAATGAATATTAATTAAAGGCAGATACGTAATTTTTGATACTTTTTAAAAAAGAATTGAACAACTATAAGAAACATTAAACTGATACCAGTGAAGTGTTTTACTTGACAATATGATACTAATAGCAATTTCTGGCAGTAGTGCCTGGGGCTTCCTGTTGTACCTTGTATGATTATTTCCATATAAGCTGATTATTAGACACATTTTATATATGACTGCAATGCATTTGCCAAAATGCAGTCTAAAGGCACAGTCCCCCACAAAACTATCCTTACTTTAGACTCCATCCACCAAGTTTTGGGGTTCATAGGGTCACCTTAATTTCTGACCAGTTAGCTAAAAATTGAAGGTCTTCATGACCACCTTCTAATTTGATAACTCATTAGAATGACTCACAGGATTCTGGAATGCACTGTACTTAGTATTACAGTTTTATTATAGCAAAAGGATACAAATCCGGACCAGCCAAAGGAAGACACAAACAGAGGTATGTTTGGGAGGGTACCAGACATAAAGCTTCCTTGTCCTCAGAACGCATCTCCCTCCCTCCCGCACATATTGATGTGTAACAATATTCATAGTTTGTCAACCAGAGAAGCTCACCCGGGCTTTGGTGTCCAGAGATTTTATTGAGGTTTTCTTACCTAGCCATGACTGATAGAACCATCACCAATGTGGTTAGAACTCAATCTCTAGCTCCCTCTCCTCCATGGAAATTAAGCTGACATCATGTGGTTCAAAGTCCCAATGCTCTAATCACATGGCTGGCCATTCTGGTGTGGCTAGCTCCCATACTAAGACTGGCAGTGGTGCCTGCTTCACCTTGACTCATGTTAGCTAGCCTAAGCTAGTAGGTGTGGTCCAGAGTTTCATCAAGAATAACAAAGATACTCTGTTGTTGTTGTTATGTGCCGTCAAGTCAAACCCGACTCATAGCAACCCCTCCTTGGGTTTCCGAGGCAGTATCACTACGGAAGTAGGATTGCCCAACCTTCCTTCCGAGGAGTGGCTGGTGGGTTTGAACCACCAGCCGTCTGGTTAGCAGACAAGTGTCTTAGCCACTATGCTACCAGAGCTCCCCAAAGATACTCTAATCACTCATAAAATGCAAAGGGTTTAGAGGTTATAAGATTATATACAATGGGGGCCAGGGGCAAAAGCCATACTTCTCTTCAAACAAAGTTAATTCTTCACCATGTATTTATTAATTATTTATTAATAGGAGCACTGATGACACAGTGGTTAAGCACTTGGCTACTAACTGAAAGGTCAATGGTTTGAACCCACCAGCTCTGCTCTGCAAGAGAAAGATGTGGCAGTCTGCTTCCGTAAAGAACAGCCTTGGAAACCCTGTGAGACAGTTCCACCTATATGGTCGCTATGAATCAGTATTAATTATACAGCAGTAGGTTTAGTTTCAGTATTTATTAGTAAGAAAAGCAATTATATAGCCCTAGTACCTAAGACAGCTCTGGTAGCATAGTGGCTAATGCACTTGACTGCTCACCAGATGGCTGGCGGTTCAAACCCATCAGCCACTCCTCGGAAGGAAGGTTGGGCAATCCTACTTCCATAGTGATACTGCCTCGGAAACCCAAGGAGAGGTTGCTATGAGTCAGGGCTGACTCGACGGCACATAACAACAACAACAACAGTACCTAAGACATTTGACTGCTATCCAGAAGGCTGGCAGTTCAAAACCACCAGCCACTCCTCTGAAGGAAGATTGGACAATCAACTTCCGCAGAGATACCACCTTGGAAACCCAAGGAAGGGCTGCTATGAGTCGGATTTGACTCGACAGCTGTGAGTTCAGTTTTTGGTTTCTAATGCCTAAGGTATTTGACTGCTAACCAGCAGGTTGGTGTTTCAAACCCACCAGCCACTCTGTGGAAGGAACACTGGGCAATCTACTTCTGTAAAGATTTACCACCTTGGAAACCCAAAGGGGGTTGCTGTGAGTTGGAATTGACATGATGGCAGTGAGTTATGTAGTTTTGACAGAGGATATTTCTACATATGTACTGCAAATATATCCATGAATATACTAGAGCATACAGGGAGCAAAGTTATGAAAACTTCTTAGCCATAAACAAACACCTTGAAAGAATGAGTCACTGGGTCTGGGGATTCAGGAACATAGTCTAGGGGACTTCAATTGGCATAAATAGTCCACAAAGACAATGTTCTACATCCTGTATCCCACTTTGTGAGCAGTGACTGAGGTCTTGAAAGCTTGTGAGCAGGCATCTAAGATACAACTATTGGTCTTTCCCCACCCGGAGCAAAGAAGAGTGAAGAAAATCTATGACACATGGAAACAATCTGTCCAGAGGACTAATGGATCATATGAACCCAACCTACGTGACTCTGAGACCAGAAGAACTAGATGGTGCCCAGCTATCACTCACTGCACACTACTCTAACAGGGATCACAACAGGAGGTCCTGGGTAGAGTGGAAGAAAAATGTGGAACAAAACTCAAAATCATAAAGGCGGCTAGGCTTACCAGTCTGATAGAAACTGGTGGAAACCCTGAGACTATGGCTCTTAGACACCCTTTAAGCCTGGAATCGAACTTACCCCTGTTGACTTAACTTTCAGCCAATCAATAAACATGCCTATAATGTGAAGAGTAACACCGGAAGATACACACTGCCTAGAACAACCAACCATATAAAATCAAAAGGGCAGAATTTATCCAGGAATAAATCTCAGAAGGTAGGAAGGGATAATAAAGAATGATGAAGAAATGATAAACACAGGGAGGAAGTGGGAAGAGTGCTGTTACATCATGGGGACTGTGAACACTGTCATGATCGCATATATGCGAATTGTTGTATGAATTGTTGAATAGGAAACCAATTTGCCCTGTAAACTTTCACCCAAATTGCAATTAAAAGTTAAAAAAAAAAATGAAAAAAAATATGAAAGGCTTGATAGATGAGCAAAAATGGAAATTTTAAAAGAGGAATAGAACACAAGCCATTTAAGTATAATGTCTAAGCTCTGGGATTCCTAGCTTTGTTCCTGACTATAAATCAAATAATAGATATTTTGAAATATTTATTCTGGAAATGCAGGAAAAAAAATATGGCAATATGTTTCTATAAAATATTACAACCTTGGAAACCATATGAGACAGTTCTACTCTGTCCTGTAGGGTCTCTATGCACCAGAATCAGCTTGAGAATACTTAACAACCAATAACATTCTGGAAATATTGACTTCCTCAGATTTTACATGTACCTGGAACATTTATTATTTACCTACCTCTTTCTCTGTATTTGCAAAGGCTTTCTTGTTAATGTCACAATAATATCGTTTTTTATTCTGTCTTCCTGGGCACATTGGTTACTAATGCTAATCTTTCACCCTAAATTGCAGGAAAATGTTGAGGGGAAAGCCTGTGATCGCTGCAAGTCAGGATTTTATAACTTGAAGGAAAGAAACCCCCAGGGCTGCTCCGACTGCTTCTGCTTTGGTGTGTCTGATGTCTGCGACAGCCTTTCTTGGCCCATCAGCCAGGTGGGAGACAAGGATTTAATATGCTGGTCACCTCAAAGGAGCTCAAGTGAGCTCAAGTGAGCTGTGGCTCAGAAGTAATGAGGCTGACTTCCAGTGTGTCTTCCTATCACTCCCATCCACTAGGAAAGGCATCCGCCAGACCAAAGGCAGCCCGCTGTGAAAAGTGCCCTGTGTCCTGATGGCCACATGTTTGTCTCCGTATAATTTTCCTATAGAAGCCATAGGATGACATGACATAACAGAACATATCCTATATAAGTGTCTTCAAACTTGTAAAATGTGTTGAGTGGCACACCTGCTCAGTCTACTTGCTCTACTCCCATCTAAGGCCAAGAAAGCACACTAGGACATGGGGTTATACAGAATTTTCAGGGCTCAAAAAATCTGGCACTTCAGTGACAGGGGTCAGCACAACAGCATGTGTAATAGGATATTGAGGGGCAGGCAAGATACTTCCAGCTGTTTGGGGAATGAGGAGTTCTGGGGGATGAGATAGAGGATGGTGCTTGACCAGGCAATTAAGGAAGGAAACAGAGTATGGTGGCTGATGGGCAGGGAGGGGATGCAGGGGATGGGTCATCTTGCTGGTGGCCACCTTTTCTCTTGATTCTCCCCATCTCAAGAGACCAGTTTCCCACATGGTAGGGAACTGGTGTGGAGGGCTAGTCCCTGACTCCCCTTCTCTCCGTCTCCCTTCCTCCCATCCTGTCAGCACCTGAGAATGGAAGTGAATTCTTGTGACTCCCAGCTGGGGCTATCATTTGTCATCTCAATGCAATTGATAAATTAGGAGTAGAGATTCTAGAGGTTATTGCTGTATGTTTTCAGCATTTACATAAAAGGCAGGGGCAACAAAGAAGCTGGAGATGGAAATAGCAAATGACATTTTACTTGATTTATTAAGTTCTTTGCTATTTTTTAGGAGCTCTGGTGACACAGTGGGTAAGGCTGCTAACCAGAAGTTTGGTGGTTTAAACTCACCAGCTGCTCTGAGGGAGAAAGATGAGGCAGTCTGCTTCTGTAAAGATTTACAACTTTGAAAACCCCATGGAGCAGTTCTACTCTGTTCTAAAGGGTCACTATAAGTCAGAATCAACTCTATGGCACTGGGTTTGGTTTGGTTTGTTCCTATTTTATTTATTTATCTAAATTGTGTATCCATGGCCTTTATGGTTTTACTTGCTAACTTTCTTGTAATTAATATGGGTTTGAGGGATGTGTTTGACTTGTTCTCAGGTTTTTCTGATCCTTTGACAAATAGAAGGGTCACAGTGTGCAGTTCTATAGCCACAATTGTGTTAATCCCATCACTAGCTGAGCTGGGTGGATCTGATTCTTCATTTTGAACATACAGGCATGGACTGGGGAATATTTGAGGTGACTTATAGTTTATATTCTAAAACCTTTGGATTGTTCTTTAAGGTCAACGACATGTCTGGGTGGCTGGTCACTGACTTGATCAATTCAAATACAGTCCAGTCTCAGCAGGATTCTCATGGCCGACTTCATCAAATTAGCATCAATAACTCTGCGGTCATGCAAAGGCTGACCTCCAAGTACTATTGGTCAGCTCCTAAGGCATACCTAGGCAATAAGGTAAGTTCACAGCTGGGAATAATGGCATCTTGGACAAAGACCTCAGAGAATATTAAGAAAGAAGTTCTGTTTGCAATTTAAGTAGCTTTATTGATCACTCAGTGTTTGGCAGAAAATTACACAGTATTTGCCTATATCTAATTCATAGTATCTTTTTTTTCCCATTTTTTTATTGCATCATTAAAATATGAACTCTTGTTCTTTCCCTAGTTCATAGAAAATCTATTTTATAAAGTTTTCTCCCATTCCAGTGACAGACATTTTATTTTCCTTCTCTGGGTTCTTGAATCACTTGCGCCTCTAATGAAGCATTAGTCATGTCCCTGCTTTGTTCATAGTTGGGTGTATCTTTATCTTAGCATCCCCATGGCTTTGTAAAGGGTCTGGCATATAGAAACCACTCAATAGATGTTTGTGGAACACATTGTGTCCTCTGTTTCATTATCATTATGGACTGTTAGTCATATAAAATTCACATTCATGAATAGATTTTAAGAAAATGCAAAATAGTCATTTTACAAAGTAGAGCGCTGGTTTATATGACTTAACCTTCCCCTTCAATGGCATATTTCCATTCCTTCTCACCAATTATGCCACTTATGCCCAGATTTGGATTGATTTGAAAATATATTCAATGAAATCGATCAATCTCAAAAACTATAGCTGCCCACTGACCTTTACCATGCATTTGATTTGTTTTAAAGTAATGTTATGCTTTCAGAGTGGCTTGTGGTTTGATAAATTTCTAGTTAATTGGTTATTATATTCAAATTTTATAACTTACTTTATGTATTTTTAAGTAGTGTTTATTTTTAAATTTTTTTCCCCATCAAATTATTATTTTAGAAGATGTGCTCTAATGTATAATAATATCTTATAACCAGAGGTCAATTTTTTCCCCTTAAGTTTGCTTCTAATTTTATAGTGCAATGAATGATTGGATTCTGAAAATTATGTTGTTTGTTGTAGTTACATATCCATCTGTATCATTTAAGATTCCTCAGACCCAATATGAGATAGAATTTAAGGAATTATCTCACATGATTGTGGAGGCTGTCAAGTTTGAAATCTGTTGGACAGGCTGGCTGGCTTAAACTGAGGCTGGAGTTGATGTGGCAGACTCATGTCAAACCTATAGGGCAAGTGTCAGGCTGGAAACTTAGGCAGGATTTCTGTGTTGCAGCCTGGAAGCAGAATTCCTTCTCCAAGAAACCTCAGTTTTTGTTCTTCGGCCCTTTATCTGATTGGTTGAGGCCCACCCATACTATTGAGGGTAATCTCCATTACTTAGAGTCAACTGATTGTAAATGTTAATTAGATGTACAGAATACCTTCACAGAAACCTCTAGACTGCTGTTTGACTAAATAACTGGGCACCATAGCCTAGCCATGTGGACACAGAAAATCAACTATCACACTGTCAGAAAGAAAAATCTCTATTTTACACTGAGGGATATCTGATTAGGAATATCTTTTATATTTCCTTTACCTAGAGTGATAATACTAGATTAAACATGTTCCTTGTTATTTGCCTGTAACCAGGGCAAGGAGGCGAAAATGCTGAGTTTGTAGTCATGGATCAAACTTCTTACCCCCTAAAATAGTCAAAGGAAATAAATGTCTATTGTATTAACTAAAGTTTATAGAAGGAGCTCTGGTGGCTCAGTGGTTAAAGAATTTGGCTGCTAATCAAAAGGTCAATGGTTCAAATTCACCAGCTGCTCCACAGGAGAAAGATGAGGCAGTCTGCTTCCATGAAGACTGACAGGCTTGGAAATCTTATAGGACAGTTCTACTTTGTGTTATAGGTTTGCTGTGAGTTGGAATAGACTCGATGGCAGTGGGCTTTGGCATAGAAGGAATAAATAGTACCAAAATGCAATATTCTGCATTTTAGTAATATTTATTAATGAGATGTCTACATGACATGCTTCCTTTGTAAGGCCTTTAATATGAATGCCCTTATATATTGTGGCTGCTCAGATGGCCTGCAGCCTCGTTGTTTTTAGATGAATCCTAGTGACCACTTCCACTTCCTTAGGGTCTATGAAACTTTTTCCCTGTGTTCACTCTACCTTAATCATTCCAGCTGACTACATTTGGTAGATTCCTGAAATACACGGTGTCTTATGATATTCCAGTGGAGACAGTGGACAGTGACTTAGTCTCTCATGCAGATGTTATCATTAAGGTAATTGTTTTGTCATTGCTTTTGCCATTCAGCTTTAGGGTTTAATGGGTGATAGCTCTGTGAATCACAGTGGCTCAGAGAGGCCATTCTAATCAGAAATTACCAAGTGGCCAATCAGCAGAGCGTTATCTCTTCTGGATAACCAGTAAGACTCTTGAGAATAAGCATTCTGTCTTTGGCCCCATTTCTGAAGTTGCCTCAGGACAGCATAAGTTGCTCTCCCCTTCTTCACCTCCACTTGCCCATCTTTTCACATGTAAAAAAGAAAAGAGTTTTTGCTTCAGCTTCAGAACTCCTCCTTCAGCCTTTTAAGCCCCAATTCTCCCCTTCTGCCCCTTTGCCTTCCGGAGTGAATCAGGTAGACAAGGTGACAAGGGGACCAGAGATGTGCTGCTGCTTTTCTAAGTTCCTCTCTCCTGTCCTCTACCACTGCCCTGTACTCCCCAGGGCTTGCCCCTCCCAGGATTCCCAAAGTGTTGGTGCCATGGGGTCTGCAGTGCATTTAGGCAGAAGTCAGTTGTTGTCTCCAGTTTTTGCACTCCTCTCAGTTACCTCCATCTCAACTCTGCAGGATTTGGAAGCTGTGTATGATCAATGATTTTCGTTAACAGTATTTCTAGGGAAAGCTGGAGGTGTATTTACATACTTTTTCTATTTATAGCCTTTAGTTAAAGATTAAAGATGTCAGACTGGTTTCTTTGATAAAAACTGGGCAAATCCATGACTTTGCTTCTTTTCCCAGACACCCCCCCTCCCCCCCACCCAAAGGTCAAATTCTTTAGATTTTTTTATCTGATGCCCTCTTAGAGGAATACAATGAAACAAATTCTCTGATAAACCTGGACCAAGAAATACAGACTCTGTCACGTTTCTTGCCACAAAAGTCTAAGTACAATGAAACACTAGGTTGCTGAATAAAAAACCTTGATTTTGTTTTTGACATTTAAATTGATTACATATAATAATGATTGAATTTATTTTAAATGTTAGGGAAATGGACTCACTTTAAGTACACAGGCTGAGGGCTTATCATTGCAACCCTATGAAGAGTACTTCAATGTGGTCAGACTTGTGCCTGAGAACTTCCGAGACTTTAATAACAAAAGGGAGATAGATCGTGACCAGCTGATGACTGTCCTTGCCAATGTAACACATCTCTTGATCAGAGCCAACTACAATTCTGCAAAAATGGCCCTTTACAGGTAGGTATTGAAGAGGAAGGGAAAAGTTTGACATTAGCTTTATTGTTATATAAGCTTAATACATTTTACTTTTATTTTAAGGACACAGCTAATGAAATTGGATGTCTTGAAAATTACTATTTTTATTAACAAATTAATTGTGATTTTATTGAAGATGTAGGAATAGCTGTCTATGACAAATAAATTTAGTAGAGATAGACTTCCTGTCAGGATCAGAAACTTTCTAGCAGCTTCTGGAACATGCTAATGAGTTAACAGATGTCTGGACCACTTTGGGGTCTGGGTCTCACACTTCTGATGTTAAAGCTTTTATGTTTTACAGAGAATATTTAAGCTAATGTGTCCATCTTTGGTCATTTTAGTACTTTGAGAAGGTCAAATTCTAGCATAAGAGTTGGATGCAGCTAAAGCAAACATAGAATTATACATTAAGAATAATCTATCTGCATAGGAGATATAAGGATGGAATGGATGAATTTTTTGAAGTACTTCAACTCCAAGTGGGCAAACTCATTCTCACAGCTGTCTATGGGCAATCTACCAAACAAAGAAGGTGTTATTTAAGGGATATGATAATCCCAGAGAGTCTATTGTGAAACCTTTAGTTACAAAAGCCACATCTCCATTTTGTTTAAGGAGCTCTGGTTGTGTAGTGGGTGAGGCATTTGTCTCCTAACCAGAAGTTTGGTGGTTCAAAGCTACCAGCTGCTCTGCAGGAAGAAGATGAGGCAATCTATTTCTGCAAAGACTTACAGCCTTGGGAACCCAATAGGAGTTGCTATGAGTTGGAATTGACTCAATGGCAGTGAGTGGGTTATTTGAAGTCTATCTTTTTAGAGCCTGTCTTCATTGAGGTGTTAGGTGTCTTTTGCGAGAATATAAGTTATATACCAAGTCTTGTCTGTTTGCAGGCTAGATTCTGTCTCTCTGGACACAGCGAGCCCTAATGTTATAGACTTGGCCCTGGCCACCGAGGTGGAGCACTGTGAATGTCCTCCAGGCTATTCAGGTATCTCATGTGAGGTAAGGCTTCTCCTCTCCATCTACTTCATTTTCATTCTTGCTTAAGGGGAAAAATGTGCATTCTTTAATGTGTAATGAAGCATATTTGAATTTCAATTTTAGAAACTTAATATTTGCTTTGGACGTTTTTGGGCCATAGGTACATACGGAATGTTTGTAGAAATATTGGAGGTCATGTTCTGTCTTTGGACCCCTTTCTGGAGTTGCCTCAGGGCAGTATAAGTTGCTCTCCCCTTCTTCACCTCCACTTGCCCATCTTTTCACACAAAAAAAGAAATGAGTTTTTGCTTCAGCTTCAGAACTCCTCTTTCAGGCTATTAAGCCCCAATTCTCCCCTTCTGCCCCTTTGCCTTCCCAAGTGAATCAATTAGACAAGGTGACAAAGGGTCTAGTCTCTAGCGGGAAGTGCTCCTGCAGGAGGTGAGAAGTACATACTCTTTAGATTATTATCTGAATCCCTCTTAGAGGAATACAATGAACAACTTCTCTGATAATCCTGAACCAAGAGTTATAGACCCTATCACATTTCTTGCCACAAAAACCTAAGCACAATGAAAAACTAGATTGCTGAATAAAAAACTTGATTTTATTTTTTGATCATTAAATTGAAGTATAGATACATTTCCTATAGTGCTCTCTCTACAGGAAAGTTGACCACCCATATCATGTTATGCATTTCTAAGGAGGATTGAACCTCATTGTATATCAACATTTCCAAATCACTAGCATGCATATAAGACAGGTTTAGATAAGGCAGGCCTGTTTTTAGATACTTTTTGGGCCCAGATTATCTTGGACAGGGTCTCAGAGATGTATTCACTTGGCTTTCAACCACACATTTGGTTCACTGGGCACAGAATGAATTGCTCTGTGTTCCAGATTCCATATCTACAATGTAGAATATTTCACAGGATTTTCGTAAGGAGTAAATGAATTATGTGTGTCAGGTGGTTCTCTCTTCCTTGTAGGTAAAGTGTCCCTGAATGCCCACGTTGCCTGTCTGATGTTAGCCCATAAAAATCATATCTGTAATTTTTGCTAAAATGAATGGTGTGGTTTGAGGCAGGTGTGGACTGCACTTCCATAATTTGTTTAATTTTAAACAAAGTGGGATAAAAACAAAGTTGAGAGAAAAAATCCTTTTAATTAAAATACCGATTAAGTGGCCTAATGTTACCTAATGCTAGTTTAATTTGTTTTTTTTGGTTTGTGGAATATCACTCAGGTATATGCTGACTGATTACATTACCATTACATTGTTGTGTGAATGTTTCTGCCTTTCAAAATAAATATGGAACTGTAGTTTAGTGATAGTTGCACAACTTAGTAAATGTACTAAAAGTCATTCAATTGCACACTTAAAATGAATGAGTGTTATGGAGTATATACTATACCTCCATAAAGTTGTTTTAAAAGAAGAAACAACTAACTGTCTCTACTCAAGGAAAATTGAGCAGTTGACTTTTCTGAGGCAGTGGAGAGAAGATGATTTGCATAATCTGCTGAGTTGCATTCACAAAATGGTCACCCAGCCCTTCTTTTGCAGTCATGCCTCTCAGGCTATTACCGTGTGGATGGAATACTCTTTGGAGGAATTTGTCAGCCTTGTGAATGCCACGGCCATGCAACTGAGTGCGACATTCATGGCATTTGCTCTGTGAGTTTATTGCTGAAGCTGAATGTCGGCTTTCTGCCCACTCCAGATCCATTTGCTGAGCAGAAGTGATTTGTAAAAATTGCTTCCTCTCCAGGAAGAGTATCTCTGACTTTCTACACCCCAAAAGAAAACTGTGGATTTAAGTTTATGGCATGAAAAGTTTCCTGCTTTTTTTCCCCCCTTTTACGAGAGAAAGTTACCTTGGTGGAAGTGAAAATGGGATATATAATTTCACTGGAGTGTTTTTATTATTAGAACAGTGACACAGATATAAGATTCCCCCTTCTCTCCCCAAAAGTATGAAATGTATTATTGACTTTAGATCATTTTGCCTTGATTAGGATTATTGCTTCTTCAATTAGAATATGTTTGTTACTTTAAGCTCTTTATACTTAAGTGTATTACTTGAAGAAAAATATTTATCTACCAGAATTATAAAACAACAGAAAGGAAGAAAGTGTTGGTCACTAGTTAAATGAAAATAGCTGGATCTTTTAAATAAGAGTGATGGTGTTTTAGAAAATACACTTTAAACATTATATCACATTGTATACTATAAGAAGAAAAATGAAACTTCCAGCAGTCACCCTCAATTATACAATATATAATGCTTTACAGTTGTTAGTTTGGATAAACTGTTCAAACAAGCACCTCTTTCTTCCAATATGAGTTGAAGCTGGGCTTTAAAGATGAGCAGGGTATCTTGAGAATGAACTTTTGGGGCTAGGACAGGACAAGTCTTATTTCTGAACTTCAATCAGGAATTCTTTGAAGCCCTCATGCCTCAAAGCCAGGCCACACCACATTCCTGGGTGCTAAGGGATCCTCACACAGTGAATGTATATGCTAATCAGTTCCAGCCTATTCACTGCACAAGGGAGTGTTCATGCTCTTTTCAAAAGAGATGGATGGAGTCACAAAGCTAGGAAAACGCATTATCAGACCCATGGAGGAGATCCCAGCATGTACCCTATATCTTTCATTCTTTCCAGAGCCCAATTTTTCTTTCTCTTGCATTCATTTGAGTCAGTAGGAATTACAGGAAAGGATGCTTTGTCCACAGACTCAGTCCCTTTAGGATCAGTTTCCTCAGACAAACAGCTTCCAAGTACTTGATAATGTTATTGCTTTTTCATGTCTATTCCCTTTGCCTTTTGAGTTGGCAGGGCCAGCCTTTCAGCCTTTCTATGAACATTTGAGGAGGGGTCAGCAGGGTGTGTCTTTAGTAACAGTTAACTGGAAAGAGCTAGAATTCATGTGCTTCTTTAAAAAAAAATCAAACTCACTGCCTTGGAGTTGATTCTGACTTGAAGCAACCCCCATTGGGGGACCCACCAACAGGTTTCCAGGGAGGTAAATCTTTATGGAAGTAGATTGGCTCATCTTACTTCCGCGGAGCAGCTGGTGGGTTTGAACCGCTAACCTTCTGGTTAGCAGGCATATGCCTTAGGCACTGTGCCACCAGAGCTCCAATTAGTGCATATTTACAAAAATATAATGACTTACAGAATAGTTGCAAAAATAGAACAGAGAGTTCCTATGTAAAACCAAAGTACCATGAGCAATACTAAGAAATTAACATTGGTACAATTCTATTAAGTAAATTACAGATTTTATTCAGATTTCATCTGGTTTTCCACTCATGTCCCTCATCTCTTCTGAATCAAAGCCAGGCTCCCACAATGCATTTAGTGGCCTTCTTTCCTTTGTCTCCTCCAATCTGTGACAGTTCTTCAATCTTCTTTTATTTTTCACGAATGACACTTATAAAGAGTACTGGACTTTCTACGGAATGTTCCTCACCTGGCCTTGTCTGATGCTTTCCTGTGATTAGATTGAAGTTAGGCATTTTTTTCAAGAAAACACAGAGGGATGTGTCCTTCTCTTGTTGTAATTATCTGCTGTTAAGTTGGCCTCCTGATTTATGGTGACCCCATGCACAATGGAACAAAACACTTCCCTAACCTGCACCATCCCCGTGATCGATTGTGAGTTGGACTATTGTGATAGGGTTTTCACCAGCAGATTTCCAGATGTAGGTCACCAGGCCTTTCTTTCTAATCTATCTTAGCCTGAAAGCTCCTCTCAAACCTGTTTAGCATAATAGTCACATTCAAACCAACAATGACAGATTGTGGGGGGGCATGGCTGCACTTGAGGTACCTTGGCTAGGAATTGAAAGTACATGCCAGGTCTTCTGCATTTAAAAAAAAAAAAAAAAATCCCTGCCACCAAGTCAATTTGACTCATAACAACCCCTCCTTGGATTTCCAAGGCAGTATCACTACAGAAGTATATTACCCAACTTCCTTCTGAAGAGTGGGTGGTAGGTTTGAACTTCCAACCTTCTAGCTATGAGTTGGGATCGACTCAATGGCAGTGAGTACTTGCTCTTTAAGATTATGTGAGTTTGCCTTCACTTGGAAATAATTGAGCCAACTCCTATTTGCAGCAAAGTCTTCATCACAATCACCTTCACTTGCTGCACATGCAACTTCTACATCATTGAAAAGGCTTTGAGCCTTTTCTTGCACTAAACCAAAAAACCCAAATTCACTCCCATCAAGTTGATGCAGACTCAGAGCGACTCTCATTGGGTTTCCAAGGCTGTAAATCTTTACAGAAGCATATTACATCCTCTTGCTCTCACAGAGTGGCTAGTGGTTTCAAACCATCAAACTTTTGGTGAGCAGCCAAAAAAATAAAACCAAACTCACTGCCACCAAGTTGTTTCCAACTCATAGTGACCTCCATTGGATTTCCAAGCTGTAAATCTTTATGGAACCAGACTGCCCCATCTTCCACAGAGCTGCTGGTGGTTTGGAACCTTTTGGTTAGCAGCCAAATGCCATAACCACTACACCACCACAGCTCTTTTTTCTTGCACTCAAGTAAGGTTTAATAAGAACTGTTTGCACCTGTTCTGACTCACCTACAAATTCCTCTTGAAGACTTGAAGATACAGTTAGGAATGGATCTCTTTTATAACCCAGGGACCACCTATAGTTACTGTTTTTTTTTTTTTCTTTTCTAATTAAAAAGCAGTCTCAGGGAAGCACTTTAAGACCACACAATTATCCTATTCCTCATCAAAATTTCCCCTTCAATTTAGCCATCATTGATGATTCTCATCTGAGCCAGTATTTACTGTGACAAATGGATGCTTCGCCAACACCATCATTTCCTCCATACTTAGTGGGTGGCATTCAGCATTCTACTGTACAAAGAACCCTTATGCTATCTTCCCATATGCTTATTTACTTACTTATTATCTGTCTGGATCCATGGATGCCAAATTTTCCCATATTCCACTATATCCAATAGCATTTGATTTCATGATAAATATTGTGGTTGCTACATTGTTAAATGTCTGGATTTTGTTACTTAAAACTTATTACAAGTCAGCTTGATTGCTTCAAGGTTTGTTTTTAAGCTTTATTAGTGCAGTTAGGGTACAGTTTTCACTCTCCAGCTGGCTTAGCCCTGCTACGTAGGAGTTTTCTTCTGGGGTCTTTATTGAGCCTGAATCTTTAACAAGGCAGGGAACTCTGGTGGCATAGTGCCTAAGGCATTTGACAGCTAACCAGAAGGCTGGTGGTTCAAACCTGCCAGCCACTGCTGGGAAGGAAGGTTGGGTGTGGTGGTTATGTTAGTGTGTCAACTTGGCTGGGCCTGGTTGAGTGGCTGGGCAACTGGCAGTAGTTATTCCCCATGATGAAACTGGCAGTCACCTCCATGGTGGGATCTACCACAAGCAGCTGAGTAGCTACCTTTGGTAGTGGTCTGCTGCTTCCTGTATATAAGGAGAAGCCTTGAGAATGGTCTTTAGCTTGTGGCATGCCTGAACCCTACATGAAGCTGTGCTGTTGTTCAGCATCCTGCCATGCTCTGTCGGCCTAGGGACTTACAATGGACTTGAATTAATGGCCTGCCATGGGGTTTGGTGACATCGGGACTGTGCCTTTTTATTTATCAACCTTGGGCTTGGCAGCCTCAGCAGCCAACAACTGTCTGGGTGAAGAAAAGCCTCTAGCTTCAGTGGGCCGGGAGCTGGAAGCAGAGCTGAAGCCCAAAGCTGAGGGGCTTTCACCCAGCCCCTAGAGCCTGGCCCTTTGAACTTGGACTTAAAGCCTCCAAATTGTAAGAGAATAAACTCCTGTTTGTTTAAGCCATCCCATTTGTGGTATGTTCTTGTCAGATTGGCACTAGGTAACCAGAACATTGGGAAATCTATTTCACCAGAGACACCGCCTTGGGAACCTAAGGAAGAGTCACTATAAGTTGGAAATGACTCAAGGGCAGAGAGTTTGGTGGGTTTTTTTCCCCCTATATACTGGGAGCTCTGGTAGCATAGTGGCTAAAGCACTTGACTGCTAACCAGAAGGCTGGCGGTTCAAACCCACCAGCCACTCCTCGGAAGGAAGGCTGGGCAATCCTACTTCTGTAGTGATACTGCCTCGGAAACCCAAGGAGGGTTTGCTATGAGTCGGGGGCGACTCAACGGCAAATAACAACAACAACAACATACTAAACTACCAGCTACTCCTCAGAAGGAAGTTTGGACAATCTACTTCCCTAGAGATACCACCTCAGACACCCAAGGAGGGGTCGCTATGAGTTGAATCTGACTCCACGGCAGCGCGTTGCGTTGCCTTGCGTTGTGTTATACTAAACCAAAAAAAAAAAAAAAACACCTCACTGACCTCAAGTCAATTCCAACTCATAGCAACCCCCTTTGGGTTTCTGAGACAGTAAATCTTTATGGAAGTAGATTGCCCAGTCTTCCTTCAATGGAGTGGCTAGTGGGTTTGAACAGCGAACCTTCTGGTTAGTGGTCGAATGCCCTAGGCGCTACACCACTAGAGCAGCTTAGTAGTCAATAGCTACTTAAAGGAGCCTTATAGTGCCAGGAGCCCTGGTAGCACAGTGGCTAAGGCACTTGACTGCTAACCAGAAGGCTGGTGGTTCAAACACACTAGCCACTCCTGGGAAGAAAGAGTGGGCAATCGTTTTCCATGGTGATACTGCCTCAGAAACCCAAGGAGGAGTTGCTATGAGTTGGGTCCTACTCCATGACGGTGAGTGTTTATTGGTGCTATACTCCAGCTCTTCAGCATCCCATAGCTTTGACCTCTGTCTCCACAGCTCAGCCTGAGCATATACTCTGCTTGGATTTGTCTGCCTTTGTGGATGTTTGTCTCCAGGCAGAAAGCCATGTGATGGGTGGACCACATGGTCTGTTTCCCTTCTCTCAGGGGTCACAGACAACCTGCACTCTGTTGTCCAGATTCTAAAAGCATTGTTTTATGTTTAATTTCAGTGTTTAGTTGTTTCCTACAGGAGAGCAACTCTAGTCCCAGTTACTCGACATGGTTGAAGTAAAGTTCTTATCTTTACCATTTACACAAATGAAACATGTTATTGTTAGTTAATATGGGGGAAAAACAAAAGCTTCCCCATATAGTTGAGATTTAATAACTTATTTTAGCATTTTGTATTTTTTTTTTCACTTGGGCTTCAATTGGATTTCACACTTGTCTGTCAAAGAGTAAAAGCCCTTGAAGGGGCCTAAGATGAGTGTCTTTTTCATGTGCCCTAGGCTTGTACACACAACACCACTGGAGACCACTGTGAGCAATGCTTGCCAGGCTTCTATGGGGTGCCATCCCGAGGAACCCTTGGAAACTGTCAGCCCTGTGCCTGTCCTCTCTCCACAGCCTCCAACAAGTAAGCCTTGCTTCACCACCACCTGTCCCTGTCCAGCATGGTCAGGATACCTCCTTCTACCCAAAGAAAGAAAAGAAAAAAAAAAAAACTTTTCCCCATAAGAATTTCTATCAAGATGAGTACTAATATCTTCATAGCAAGGCTTTGGATGTAATAAGGTGTAGAATTTTGTTCAGTGTTAGTTAATTAGGATTAAAGATGGATGAAAAGATTGTCTTTAAAAAAATTTGATATAGTAAAATATGCAAACAAAGTTACATAATCAGAAAGACACATGGACACATGGGTAGTATTTCTTCTTGGTCTAATGTTGGTCATCAATTATTTCACACAAATCAGTTGCGTGCCTGCCACTGGGCAAAGAGGCATAGGGGATACAGCAGTGAATAAAACACTGTCCCTGTGCTTATGGGATTGTTGATATAATGACCAAGCACGTGTATATGAGGTCAATGAGAATGGGCTGATTCATTCATTGATTCAACAAATATTTATTGAGTACCTCCTGTGTACCACATATCATGGTAGGTGCTCCAAGTATAAAGCTGTTCATATGTGCCTACTAATCCCAAGGAAATTACAGTGTTGTGATCACTATAGTGGATACAGAGAAAGCAGTACCAAATCTACCAGGGTGAGGCCAGGAATCATCCTCAGGATGGTCTTGGCCTGAGACTTGGAGGAGAGAAGGAATTTGGCAGGCAATCAAAGAGGGGCATTATAGACAGAGGAACCAAGTGCGACAAGGCATGGCAGCATAAAAGAATATGCCTGTGTAAGGAACTGCCACTGGCCCTGAGTGTACAGGAAAGGGATGATGCTGGATAAGACCTGCTATAATCTTTGTACAAGTATCCTGCAGGCCATAGATAAGAGGCCTCTTTCTCATCCACATTATTTAACCTTTAGAATGCTATCTCTACCCATTCCCAAAAAACTCCCTATTGTGGCTTTTACTAGAAACCCCAGTATCTACTGCATTCCAGTCACTCTTGATGAAACCATGCTGTACTCTGAACCAACCCACACCTCCTTCATGGGCCTCCCAGAGACTTGGATAGGGTCTGAAAGGGACCTCAGGCAGCAGTGGGGACCCTGGGGGAATGTTGAAAACCAAGATGCAGGAGTCTTTGAATAATATTTATGTTAAGTAAACTCACTCCTGTGCTCATCCAGGACTGTGCTCTGAGACAAGAAAACCAGTATGTTATGCCAGGTGCCAGGGGCAGCCAGAAGAAAGGGACTCATCTGGAACAGGAGCTTCAAAGTAGGCTTCCTGGAGGAAGTGACAGCTGGGAATTGGGGATGAGCTGGGGTCAGCCCAGGTCAAGAGGGGAGTAATGCAGTCCATGCTGAGAGACAGGAGAGGCCAGAGCTGGGGTGGGGAACAGTGAATGCCCATCACACAGATACATGTGATGGGTTCCAGCCCCCCGGGTGGAAGGGGGAAGGAAGCCTTGGGTTCAGGGTGAAGAGGCAAGGGTCCAGGGAGTTCTGTGAGAACAACAGTGATGGAGTGATGGACACTGAGCACTTTCTATGTTTAGACAGGCTGGACCACCCACACAGGGGCAGGGGAAAACTGTGTTCATCTCTACTCTTTGATAGTTTCAGCCCCACATGCCACGTGGATGATGGAGATGAAGTGCTCTGTGACCAGTGTGCCCCAGAATATGCAGGAGCTTGGTGCGAGAGGTACTCTGCTTCACTCAAATGCTTTTACAAAGTTGCACCGATTTTTTTAAATAAAATACAGATTACATGTATTTATTTTCTTAATGTGAAGTTATGTATGTTTTTGGAGTTTTAACATGGAATTATTGTTTCATATAATTGTAGGGAAAGACTAGCATACCATTTAAAAAATTATTTGTAAAACTTTCTGAGAATTTTTGTACTACAGTTATTATATCTCCATTAATCACCTGAGTTTTCATCAAGACAATATGAAGCATTGAGGAGTCTGTATTAAAGTTTTCACACACTTAATTATTGTGTCATTCTAGGTAATTCCATATGTGATTGGTGATTTGATTTAATAGTTTCTTTCTGGTGTTTGGAAGCCAATGTTGTCTCTTCCCACATGTCTCAGCACAAACTGTTGAAAGCCAGTGAGGGAGGGTGTGAAACCATTCAGTGGGCTGGGTGGGGTGGAACTGGCCCTGGTGATGGTGTGAATCCACATCTATTTATGACCTTCTCTTCACAATGGATGGAGAAAATTTGTGAATGCCTGAACTTGGACTTGCATTCTTTCCACGGTAAATCTTAAGTAAAATAGTCAGTCTGATTTATTAACCATTCAGAGGACTCCTGGATAGTGTGACAATTTCTTGAATAACTGCATTTATTTGGATACCACTTTCAATCTTTTATACAGATGCGCAGATGGTTACTATGGAAACCCAACAGTCCCTGGGGAATCCTGTGTCCCATGCAATTGCAGTGGCAATGTGGACCCCTTGGAGGCTGGGCACTGTGATTCAGTCACTGGGGAGTGCCTCAAGTGCATTGGGAACACTGAAGGAGCCCATTGTGAAAGCTGTGCCAAAGGGTTCTATGGAGATGCTGTGACAGCTAAGAATTGCCATCGTAAGTGTTTGGTGGATGAAGCTCGATCCATTACGCATTGTTCTCTGAAGTCTTTGTCTTTCTCTTTAGATATGTCAAAATCAGCTCAATCTACTAGATGACTTTTTCTGACCAGTTATTTGTGTCGATGCTGGATTTTTAATTGATCTAATATAGACCCAAGATCAGATTCTTCCCTTTCTACCCTATCTCAATTTGTGTAGTTATTGTTAATGAAGTTGCAGTGGCCAAGAAAATAGACACCCTTCCACTTTAGAAGAATGTGTTAGTTTACCAAGTACTAGAATTGCTCCAAGGGACTGAAAATGACAAAGAATGGTGCCCCAATCATGTCATGTTTGTGAGGTAGTTGCTAACTGGTTTTATGAGGCCAATGGGGTTTCAAGATATGGGGAATAGTAAGACTAATCATATACCCAATATGGCCAACTTACAGCCTTAGGGCTTATATAACTTTCATATATAAATATAATTTCATATAGATAGATAGATGGGAGCTCTGGTAGCATAGTGGCTAAGGCACCTTGACTGCTAACCAGAAGGCTGGTGGTTCAAACCCAC
>NW_006921821.1:4330733-4332501 GCF_000298275.1 Orycteropus afer afer
CACGCAAATTCTTCTGCTAGTTGGGGTTTAGTCCACTTCTATATCCTTCCCTTCAAGGCTCAGGGGTCCAGGATTATCTTCTGTGTCTGTGTTTATTGGTTTCCCTTTTCTTTGTTGAAGAGGGTCTGTGCAGTCTTTCTGCCTAGTCCGCCATCTTGTGCTGGAAGCCCAAATTCATTTTTCGTAAAGCAGTTCACATATACTTTGTCTCATGACATTGACTGCAACTTCCCACAATGCAACAGCTCTCTTCCCACTTCCTCACCATAGTTACTCACCTCTTCCCTGTGTTCTTCCATCCCACGCACTCTTGCCCCCTGAGCTGTCTCCTTGTGCAAAAATGGACCTTCTATTCTCCCATGATTGATCTCTCCAAGGAGTGTATTCATCTAATGTAAATGTCCTTTTGACTGTCTTTTGTTTGGCTGGAAGCTACAGAAGTGGGTTCAATTCCAGACCTGAAAGGCAGCTAGGAGCCATAATCTCAGTGGTGCCATTAGGCTCTATCAGACCAGCAAACCTGGTCCCTTTTTTACAATTTTGAGTTTTGTTCCACATTGTTCTCCCATTCTATCCAGGATCTCCTACATAGATCACCCTCCAGGTGGTTGACAGTGGTAGCAGGGCACCATCTAGTTCTGGTCTTGTAGTCATGTAGGCTGAGGATTGTGTGGTGTACCAGTGCCTTGGACTAATTGTTTGCATGCATCTTTGATTTTCTTCATTCTTCTTTGCTCTGGATGAGGAGAGACACATCATTGCATCTATATGGGCATTTGCAAGCTTTTAAGATCCCAGTCACTACTCACTGAAGTAAGATATGGATCAATGTTTTTGTGTAGTATGTTATGCCAGTTGACCTTGAGGTCCCTTGTGACCATGGTCAAGAAGTGGCGACAAACTTGTCCCTTGTCAGCTCTGCTATATACCTGGAAATTCTTACAGAACATATAAATACACTTGTAGAAACATTGTCTGACAATACTATATGTGGTCAAGGGAACACTCACCCCTGCATAAACATACCTAATCACTCAGCCTGTTCACCCATCTATCCACCTGTAGACCAATGTTTGCCTTCACTGACAATGCAGTACTGTATGTGCAAAAGGGTTCATCTTTGTTGTCTATACCTCCCATGTACCTCTCTGTGTCTTCCTCTTCCTCAATGCCACCATGTTGATCACTCACATTTGGTACACTGCCCTTCTCCTCACCCAAATCAATACTGTCTCTGTCTATCTAACAGTGTTCCCTTCCATCCCTTCCTACCCCTGGTAACCAACAGAAAAAATTTCTTTCCGCATATAAACCTTTCCTTACTTTTTACAACAACAGACTAATACAGATTTGTCCTTAACTCAGCATAATTTCCTCCAAGTTCATCCACATTATGCGGTGTTTTGCAGATACTACGTTATTCTTTAGGTTGCATAGTATTCCATTGTGTTATGTATGTACCACAGTTTGGTTATCCATTCTTCTTTTAATACACACATGGGACTGTTTCCATCTTTTTGCTTTTGTAAATTTTGCTGGGGTGCACGTACAGTGCTGCATTGTCAGTGAAGGCAAACATTGACGTACAGATGGATAGATAGGTGAACAGGCTGAATGATTAGATATGTCTATGCAGGGGGATGTATTCCCATGACAATGTATAGCATTGTCAGACAATGTTTCTACAAGTGTATTTGTATGTTCTGTAAGAATTTCCATGTATATAGTAGCACTGACATGTGTGTGCATGTTTCTGTTCTTGTCCTGG
>NW_006921821.1:4333850-4336223 GCF_000298275.1 Orycteropus afer afer
CAATCCTACTTCCGTAGTGATACTGCCTCGGAAACCCAAGGAGGGGTCGCTATGAGTCGGGTTTGACTCGACGGCACATAACAACAACAACAACAACTTGGGTTTTCTAGGTATAGGATCATATTATCAGCAAATAGGGATAGTTTGACTTCTTCCTTACCAATTTGGATGCCTTTGATTTCACTTTCTTGCTTTATTGCCCTGAGTAGGATGTCCAGTACAATGTTGAATAGAAGTGGAGATAGAGGGCATCCTTGTCTGGTTCCTGTTTGCAAGGAGAATGGTTTTAGTCTCTCTCCATTGAGAGTAGTCTTGGCTGTTGGTTTTGCATATATGCCCTTTATTATATTGAGGAATGTCTCTTCTGTTCCTATTTTGCTGAGAATGTTTATCAGGAATTGGTGTTGGATTTTATCAAACACCTTTTCTGCATCGGTTGATATGATAATGTGCTTCTTTTCCTTTGTTTTGTTTGTATGATGGATGGTGTTGATTGTTTTTCTAATGTTGAGCCATCCTTTAATACCTGATATGAACTGAAGTTGGTCATAATGTATTATTTTTTTGATATGCTGTTCTAGTCTATTGGCTAGGATTTTGTTGAAAATTTTTGCATCTATATTTATGAGAGATATTGGTCTGTAGTTTTCCTTTTTAGTGATGTCTTTGCCTGGTGTTGGTATCAAGGTTATGCTTGCTTCATAAAATGAATTTGGAAGGATTTCATCCTTTTCTATGTTCTGGAATAGTTTGAGTAGTATTGGTGTCAGTTTTTCTTTGAACATTCAGTAGAATTCTCCAGTGAAACCCTCTGGGCCAGGAATATTTTTGTTGGTAATTTTTTGATGATCTGTTCAATTTCTTCTTTTGTTATGGGTCTGTTCAACTTTTCCACCTCAGTTTGTATTTGTTTAGATAAGTAGTATGTTTCTAGAAATCTGTCCATTTTTTCTAGATTTTCAAATTTGTTGTTGTACAGTTCTTAACAGTATCCTGATATTATCTTTTGTATTTTTGTCAGTCTGTTATGATTTTGGCCAATTCATTTCTTATTCATGTTGTTTGTATTCTCTCCCTCGTTTCCTTTGTTAAATTTGCCAGTGGTTTGTCATTTGTGTTACTCTTTTCAAAAAACCAACTTCTAGTCTTGTTAATTTTTTTCTATTGTCTTTCTATTTTCTGTGTTGTTGATTTCTGCTCAAATCTTTATTTCCTTTCTTTTGGTGACTGTAGGCTTTTATTGCTGTTCTTTTTCTAATTGTTGGGGATGTTGATTTAAGGTGTTGATTCTGACTCTTTCTTCTTTTTTGATGTGTGAATTTATCACTATGACTTGGCCTCTGATTACTACTTTTGCTGTGTCTCAAAGATTTTGGTGTTTTGTGTTTTCATTCTTGTTTGATTCAAGGTAGTTTTCAATTTCATTTTTTTATTTCTTCTATTATCCAGTCATTCTTAAGGAGGATGTTGTTCAGTTTCCATGTGTTTCCTCTTTTTCCATTGATCTTCCTATTGTTAATTTCTAATTTTGTAGCATTGTGATCTGAGAAGATGCTCTGCAGTATTTCTGTGTTTTTAAATTTATTAAGGCTTACTTTATGGCCTAACATATGGTCTATCATGGAGAATGTTCCATGTGCACCAGAAAAGCATGTTTATTGTGCTGTTTTGGGTGAAGTGCTCAGTAGATGTCTATAATGTCAAGTTGATGAATTGTATTGTTTAGTTCTTCTGTGTCTTTGTTGAGTTTCTTTCCAGTTGTTCTATCTTTGATTGAAAGTGATGTATTAAAATCTCCTACTATGACTGTGGAGTTATCTATTTGTCTTTTCAATTGTGTTAAACTCTGATCTAGTTATTTTGGGGCTCTTTCATTGGGTCCATAGATGTTTATTACAGTTATAGCTTCTTGTTCGAGTGATCCTTTAATCATTATATAATGTCTTTCCTTGTCTCTTAAGATGGTTTTTGTGTTAAAGTAAATTTTCTTAGAAATTAAGATTGGCACTCTTGTTCTTCTTTGGTTGCCATTTGTTTGATATATCTTTTTCCAACCTCTGATATCTAGTCTGTTTTTGTCTTTGCCTCTAAAGTATGTCTCTTGTAGACTTCTGTTTCAGTTACCTAGTGTTGCTCTGACAGAAATATACCACAAATGAGGTGGCTTGAACAAACAGGAGTTTATTCTCTGATAGTTTGGAGGTTTTAAGTCTGAGTTCAAAGTGCCAGGTTCCAGGGGCTGGGTGAAAGCCCCTCAACCTTGGGCTTCAGCACTGCTTCCTGCTCCTAGCCCACTGAAGCTGGAGGCTTTTCTTCACTCAGACAGCTGCTGGCTGCTGAGGCTGACAAACCCAAAGTTTACAAGTAACAAGG
>NW_006921821.1:4336528-4338459 GCF_000298275.1 Orycteropus afer afer
CAGCCACTCAACCAGGCCCAGCCAAGTTGATACACAAACTTAACTATCACAACTTCATATTGATGGATTATGTTTTCTTATCCATTCTGTAACTCTCCATCTCTCAAATGGTGTACTTAATCCATTGGCATTCAGTATAATTATCTACAAGTATTAATTTGTTGCTGTCATTTTGTTATGTGTTTTTTTGTGGTGTTCCTGGTTTCTTTGTTCCATATAATTTTCTGTACTAAGCTCATTTTATTTATGAATTGTGTTATCATTTCTTTAGTTGCTGTTATTTTAGTGTTTGCTAAATATTTGTGCTTGTCCTCTTTTTTATCTTGGTTTGGATGTTTATCATTTTTCTTTGAGGTTAGCCTGTGATTTATATTTTTTTTACTCTGAGTTTAGAACAGTCCATTCTATCTTGCAACTCTCTTGACTTTCTCACCATTTAGAAGTTCTAGAATTAATTTTTCCCTCTTTTTGTTTTGTAGTTGTTCTTATTCCAATTGACGTCTTTGGTTCCTGGTTTACAATCTTGTAAGCTTATTTTACTTTCAATACTTTGATAACTGGGTTGGTTTCTGGGTTATGTCATCATGTGTAATGGTCATTTGTTGTTTACTATTATTGATTCTCTGTCTAAAGGATTCCCTTTAGTATCTCTTATAAGGTTGGTGTGTTTTTAAAAAATTCCCTTAATTTCTGCTCATCTGGAAATTTCCTAATTCTTCCATCATACCTGAGCGACAATTTTCCTGGGTATATAATTTTTGCTTGGAAATTTTTCTCTTTCAGGGTTTTATGTATACAATCCCATTGTCTTCTCACCTGTGTTGTTTCTGCTGAGAAATCAGAGCTCAGTCTTATTGGTTGCCCTTTGTAGGTAACTTTTTTTTTCCCCCTTGCTGCTTTCAAGGTTCTTTCTTTGGTTTTGGTGAGTTTCATGATGATATATCTTGGTGATTTTCTTTTGCGGTCTATCCTGTTTGGAGTTCATTGGACTTCCTGAATGGATATATTCTCATGTTTCATCATATCAAGGAAGTTCTCTTCCAACAAATCTTGGACAATTTTCTCAGTGGTTTTATTTTTCTCTTCTTGTTCTGGAATTTCAATGACACGTAGGTTATTCCTTTTGATAGTATCCCACATAAATCTTAGGCTTTCTTCATTTTGTTTTGATCTTTTTTCTGATTGATCCTTTTCCAAAGGAGTATTCAGGTATTTGTCTTCAATCTCATGAATTCTGTCTTCCATTGATTCAATTCTACTCCTTTGCCCATTCAGCATGTTATCTATTTCTGAAAATTTAGTATTAATTTTCTGGATTTCTATCTGTTGATTATATATCATTTCTAATTTTTCATTTACTTCTTGTATTTTCTTCTGAAATTGTTCTAGGGTTTTGTCTGTGTTTTCCTTAATTTTGTCAGGGTTTTCCTTGATCTGTCTCTCAGTGCATTGAAGGTACCTAAATATAATTCTTTTGAATTCCTTATCGGGGAGTTCCAATGCTGCTGCTTCCTCAGAAATGTGTTCTGGATCTGTATCCTGCTCCCTTGTTTCTACCGCTTTATCTTGCTTCTTTGTGTGGACTGTGATGGTCTGTTGTCTCTGAGACATTGTGACTTTGTTGTGCTTATATTTAATTGGTGATTCTATGTTGGAGTGATTTGCCAAGATTTATATATATATATTTCTGAGTAAGCAGGGTTCTGTGCTCCTCTACTCACTGGTTTGTAGCACTTATGCATTATTCACCACCTGTTTCCTGGTAGTTTTGATAGAAAATGAGTGTCTGCATAGATCTCTGTTAACTGTGAAGACCAGTTAAGAGTGTGTCAGACTCTTATTGGTGGCTGCGTATGATTGGCCAGTTGGTGCAGAAGGAAGTGGTGACTGTCACTCAGTAGGTGGAGCTCCATGAGGTGTGGGTGTGGTTG
>NW_006921821.1:4339069-4342111 GCF_000298275.1 Orycteropus afer afer
GGTCCCCAGCAAGTGGAGCCTATTCTTAGGTCCCTGGAATCTGACAGAACGCTGTTGCTTTAAATATCCAAAATGATAGAACCACTTGTAAGCATTCAGAATGCCTGTGCCCTCTGGACAGCCAAAAGTCCACAGCTCAGCCTGTTTCCCTTTTCGCTGCTTACCCTTTTATTCACCATCCACCAGTGCAGTCCTCCATACAGCTGCTGGTTAGCAAGGCTGATTTTTAGGTTAATTCCTAGGGCAATATCCAAGCTGAATGTGCCATCAGGATCACTGACAATCTGCAGCTCTGTATGTCTCCTTTTTTGGTGTTTTCTTGGAGTTTCTTCTACTAGTTGCAGTTTAGTCCACTTCTGTATCCTTCCTTTCAAAGCTCAGGGCTCCAGGATTATCTTCTGTATCTGTGTTAATTGGTTCCTCTTTTCTTTGTTGAAGAGGTTCTGCATAGTTTGTCTGACTATTCTACCTTCTCACAGGAATTCCAATTTTAACCCATTTTAAGTGTACAAGTCATTGGTATTAATTACTTTCACCATGTGCTACAATAACCAACCACTATCCATTTCCAGAAGTTTTTCATGACCTCAAACAGAAACTCAGCACCCCTTTTGCAATAACTCCCATTCTCTTCTCCCCTGACAGCTCCTGGTAACTACTAATAAACTTTTGCTTCTATATATTTGCCTAATCTAATTATTTCATATAAGTAGGGTCATACAATATTTCTTCTTTTCTTTTGCACATATTCAATTTAGCATAATGTTTTCAAGGTTCATTCACATAGCACTCCTCAGGACTTCATTTCTCTTTATGGTTAAATAATATTCCATTTTATATATGACATTTTGTTTACCCAGTCATCTGTTGATGGATATTTCAACTGTTTCCAACTTTTGGGTATTGTGAATAGTGCTGCAATGAACACTTGTGTACAAGTATTGTTTGAGTCTTTGCTTTCAAGGCTTTTGGGTATATATCTAGGAGTAGAATTGCTGGGTCATGGGACAATTTCTATGTATACATTTTCAAAGAACAGCCAGCCTGTTTTCTGTAGCAGCTGCACAATTCCACATTCCCACCAGCAATGAGTAAGAGTTGCCATTTCTCCAAATCCTTGCCAACACTTGTTATTTTCCAATTTTCTGATAACAGCCATCTTAGTGACTATGAACTGGTACCTCCTTGTGCTTTTTATTTGCATTTTCCTAATGCCTAATGATGATGGACATCTTTTCATGTGTTTATTAGTCATTTGTGTGTCTTCTTTGAAGAAATGTGTATTCAAATCTCTTTCCCATTTTTTTAAAAATTGGATTGTCTTCTTGTTTTGAGTTGTAGTAGTTCTTTATATATTCTGGATATTACACCCTTATTGGATATATGGTTCCCAAATACATTGTCCTATTCTTTAAAGTGTCTCTTTACTTTGAATGAAGTTTAATTTGTGGGTTTTTTTTTTGTTTGTTGTTGTTGCTTGAGCTTTTCGTGTCATATCCAAGAATCCATTGCTAAAAATGAGGTCCTGAAATTTTACCCCTGGTTTTTTTCCTAAAAGCTTTATGGTTTTATTTTTTATGTTTAGATCACTGATTTATTTTGAGTTAATTCTCATATATGATGTGAGATACTGGTCCAACTTCATTCTTTTGCATGTGAAGATCCACTTGTCCCAGCACCATATATTGAAGAGACTCTTTTTTCCTTAGTGAGTGGATTTGGTACCCTTGTCAAAAAATCAATTGACCATAGATGTATGGATCCACCCTAAGACCTTTGTACACTTCTTCAAAGAGTGAAAGAATAAAAGTGGCAATTATGAATATTGATTTTTTTATATTTTATATTTTTATAAATTCATATAAATGCTGACGTCCTCATATGGACATGTATTATAACATGAAGACATAACAATGCTAGCAATACAGATAAAAATATTTTCAAAGGAATATATTAAGAGATTGAAACATTTTTATAGTGCTGGCACAATCAACCTGATCAGTAGTTTGCTTGCTGGTTATCATTCAAAAAAGAAAAAAACAAAAACAAAAACAAACTCACTGCCATGTCAATTTGACTCATAGCAACCCCTCCTTGGGTTTCTGAGGCAGTATGTTTATGGAAGTAGATTACCAAATCTTCCTTCTGAGCAGTGGCTAGTGGTTATCTTAGGTTAATAATTATAATAACTAATAATTGTGTAATATTTCAAAGTTCACAGAATGTTTTCACAATTACCATGTAAGTTATTTTGATCTTCACTGCAAAAATTGATGATTCATTCTTTCATTCATTTACCATTTATGAATGGTCTATTATTTCACTATCCTGTGATAAAAACAAAAACTCACTTCCATTGAGTTGATTCTGACTCATAGTGACCCCCACTGAATTTCCAAGGTGGTAAATCTTTATGGAAGTAGATTGCCCCATCTTCCTTCCATGGAGCAGCTCGTGGGTTTGAACTGCCAATCTTCTTGTTAGTAGTCAAATGCCTTACACACTGTGCCACCCTAGGTGTTTGAAAAATTATAAAGTAGTGGAAAAACCACATATATATATCCCATGCTTTGGAGTCTGACTACTGTGGGTTTCCATGGTTGGTCACTGACCAGCTTTGTGACAGGCAAATTTATTAACCTCTTGGAACTAATATTTCCTCATCATAAAATGGACATAATTGCATATATATTAACGCTTTTCTGAAAAGTCACTGGGATAACAAACTTAAGTTCTAGACATTAAATAAGCAGTAATTAGTATCATTACTAAGGAGCCTGTGGTGCAACAGTTAAGTGCTCAGCTGCTAACCAAATGGCTGCAGGTTCAAACCTACTCAACAGTTTTCCGGGAAAAAGACCTGGTGATCTGCTTCCATAAAAATGACAGCAAAGAAAAGCCTATGGGGCAGTTCTATTCTGTAACACATGGGGTCACTGTTAGTCAGAATTGACTCAACAACAACAAGGGTATAATTACTAGTAATAAAAACAATAAATTTTATTCCTTTTCTAGATAAGAGCTTTCCAATAGATATCTAAT
>NW_006921821.1:4342582-4345184 GCF_000298275.1 Orycteropus afer afer
CCAAAATATCATTTTCCTTTAGTATTTGCATCCACATTGACAAAACTGCTTCATATTTAAATTAAATTAAATTAGAAATTCAGCTTCTCAGTTGCCTTAGTCACATTTCAAGTGCTCATTTCATATATAGTGTGAGATATTGGTCCAATTTCGTTCTTTTGCATGTGAAGATCCATTTGTATCAGCACCATTTATTGATGACATTCCTCTTTCCTCATTAGCATTAGTGTAGTTAATGGCTACTGTGTTTGAAAGAATAGCTCTAGGGCAACACGCAAAGCACCAAGAGATCTTGCAAGGAAGAGCCCATTCATCTGCCCAGGGCAGACCAAGCTGACTCTTGGAGAAAGTTGCACTTGACCTGAGACTTGAAGGATGGATAGGAAACAGCAGGCTTACTGAGGAATAATGGGAGAATGATTTTGAGGTCAAAGGGTCACCCTGCATGAGGTCCAGAGGCATGAGAGAGGATACCAAACCAAATTCACTGGCTTGGAGTCAGATCTGATTCATAGCAACCCCTCCTTTGGTTTCCAAGGCAGTATCACTACAGAAGTAGATTGCCCCACCTTCCTTCTGAGGAGTGGCTGGTGGGTTTGAACCGCCATGCTTTTGGTTAGCAGTCAGATTCCTTAGGCACTACACCACCAGAGCTCTTATGAGAGAGTATGGAAGGATGTAAAAGGCTGAGCTGGGGAATGGCAGGGTGCAGCCTTGTCATGAAGGGTCTTGTGTGTGATGCTAAGATGCCAAGAAGGCATCTGTTCATACTGCACTCAAACTCACTAAACCATTGCTGAAGGCACTGAACAAGGGCAGAGGCTGATCAGAACTGTGTGTTTGAATGTTCACTCTAGTACCAATGTTGAGGATAGATTGAATGAGAGTTAATGAGGGCTTCAAGTAGGACCTTTGCCCTAGGGATAAAAGAAAATATGTAAAATTCAAGGTCTTGATGATGAGCTGGAAGATGCAGGGAGGGGGATTAGAACAGGTAGGATCTGAGTCTGGATCTAAGCTGTTGGCCCAGGCAGTTATAATAGTTTCAGAACAGGCATTGTTTAGGTTCTTTCTACTTCCTTAGCATTTACAATTATATATTTTTCCATCTCCTCTTTCTTTTCCATACCTCTGATGAGATAAATTCCTACTAATTATTTCTGGATAGTTCACTGGAAATCCCTCCTGAATTTCCAGGGGTCTCTCTTAATGGTATTCCCATAGGGCCCAATACTGTTATACAATGCCATGTATTCTAAGGTTAAGCCTAGTGAAAATGTCAGTAGTCAACATTATTGACCTAAAAACAAATGTCATAGAGTTTAACCCAATATTTATCTTTTTACTCACTTGCATCCACCAATCACTTGAAGCTTGATAAGAGCAAGAACTGTGCCTGCCATATCTGCCCCTCTGCCTCTGGGGCTTAGCTCTGACCTTGGCCCATAATGAGCTTCCCTTGTGAGTCTGTTGTATAGACAAAGGCAGGAATCCCCCCAAGAGGAACAGCAAGTGACAGTGGAGGTGAGTGAGCTCAGTTTGCCTAAACATGGCAGAGTTGTTGAGGAGGCGGTTAGATTTAGGAGCTCAGGAAGCAGAAAAAAAATGGAAACTGGAGACAGATTCAAAGTCATCAGCTTTCGGAGTAGTAATTGAAGCAATGAATGTGGAAACAATTGTCCAGAGTAGAGTATGGAGTTGAGGGACAACGGATTGTGGTAGACCCTAAAGAGCTCCAATATTAAAGGAGCCTTATGTGAAAGAAAAGGAGCTCTGGTGGTGTAGCAGGTAAGGCATTTTGCTGGTAATCAGAAGGTCAGTGATTCAAACTCACCAGCTGCTCTGTAGGAGAAAGATGAGGCAATCTACTTCTATACAAATTTACAGCCTTGGAAACCCAATGAGGGTCCCTATGAATCAGAGGTGACTCAATGGCAGTGGGTTTTTTTTTCATGAAATAAAGGAGCTCTGATGGTGTAGTGGTTAAGGCATTTGGCTGCTAGCCAAAAGATTGGTGATTCAAACCCACCAGCCACTCCATAGAGGAAAGATGAGGCAGTCTGCTTCTGTAAAGATTATAGCCTTGGAAACCCAATGGGGTTACTATGAGTTGGAAACAACTTCATGACAGTGAGTTTGATTTTATGTGAAATAAGCTACTAATGAGCCTAATTTTTATATTGTAGAATTCTATGAAAGTTAAAATATATGTAAAGTTCTTGGCAGTCAGTAGTAATTGGCAATCATTTTTAATTAATAGTATAAAGTAATATTAGTGAATTAGTATTCACAGCATATATCTTAATAATTACTATAGTGATTATTACTATAGAAGGGTAACAGATATATGACATAAGTAAGTTACTTACTCTTGCTAAGTTTTAGATTTCACGTCTAGAAATAGAGAAAGATTTTTGTTATGAGGAATACTTCTCGTGAAATATACAGAATAGGTAAATTAATAGAAACAAACATTTATTTGTGCTTACCAGAGGCAAGTAGAAAGGGAAATGGATAGTCATTGCTTAAGGGATGCTAAGGTTCCATTAGGAGCTCTGGTAGCATAGTGGCTAAGACACTTGCCTGCTAACCAGATGGCTGG
>NW_006921821.1:4346783-4385051 GCF_000298275.1 Orycteropus afer afer
TAAAAAAAAAAAAATGTTCAAAAATCCATACAAATCTTTGGAGGGAAAATATTAAATGAAATATTATTGACTGTAATATAACACACACAAAGTATAGTAAATCTTAATTATTATTATCAGCATCTTGTGGTTATTATATTTGAATTAGAATTTGAATTGGTTATCATATTTGAATCCCTGGAGGACAAGGAAGCTTTACATGAGATACAGAGGTCAAAACACAAGAAATAAGAAGAAAACCAGAAAATGAGGTGCTACACAAACCATATTAGGAAGGAGCTTCCAAAGGAGAGTTGTCAGTGTGCCAAAGTCTAAAGAAAGATACAGTCAGTTGAGGACTGAATATATGGTGCAGTGGTTAAGTGCTCAGCTGTTAGCCAAAAGACTGGTGGTTTAAACTCATCAGCTACTCCACAGGAGAAAGATGTGGCAACCTCCTTCTGTAAAGATTACAGTCTTGGAAACCCTATGGAGCAGCTCTACTCTGTCACTCTGAGTCACAATTGACTTGACAGCAATAGATTTTTTCTCTTTTTTGGAGGGAATCTGGCAACTAGGATGCAACCAGAGACCTAGGGAGAACAGTTGCAGTAGCTGCAGGGCCAGAAGTACAGAAAGCAAAAGTGCCATTGGATGGATGTGCTCAAGGGGAGTGAGGAAGAGAGAGAAGATAGGGAGGACCAGGAGATAGAACCTCAGACTTAGAGTAGAGGGAGAAGGTGTATGGGTGTCTTACTTTTGTATTTGTGATGGTTTGAGAGTTGAGAACAGTTACATGCTGAGGAGACAGTGGAGTGTGCAAAGTTAAGCTACAGGAAGGAGTGGAGTTAAGTCCCTGAAGGGCAGTAGTGAATGGGGCCCACAGCTTTTTCTGGTCATGCACAGGAGCTGCCAGCATTAATTCATTCACACTTGAGAAAACAGAAGGTGAGGCAAGGTGGCCATAGTCAGTTAAGGAGGCAGAATTCCCACACCTCCCTTCTGACCATAAACCTTCCATCTGCCCATTCCCACAACACTTCACTGTGTGTGATACAGTATGTCCCATAAAAATTATTGGGGTTTGGCTTAATATAATTTCTGAAGTTTATCTTTTTCCTTCCTGACACTGTTATGCCTAATTATATTTCATTATATTCTGATTCCAAGCATTTATAACTAATATGTGTGCCTAGGATAATTTGTTGATGAACATATTAATTATTTTAACAAAACTGCATAATGACAGTGGTACTGTCAAATATTGATTAAACATTTCTTGGACTCATTAAATTGCATCACATTGAAGAGTTGGAGGATTTTGTAATTTTAAACATCAGTGTTGTCAATGAAGATAAAACCAAACCATTTGGCCAGAGAGAAATTTATTAGAAATACAAATGACTCATGACATAGAATAGGTGAATATTTTCATTAAATTATGAAATGTAATATGGATATATACAATACTGAGACTGTCCAAACTGAGCTTTACGCTATTAAATTTATACATAATTGGAATGAGAACAAATGATTATATTCATTTTGAAATCTCTATTGCATGTTTTTTGATGAAGATTTGCTAATATATATTAGGAAATGAAGGAGCTCTGGTAGCATAGAGCCTAAGGCACTTGAATGCTAACTAGAAGGCTGGCGGTTCAAACCCACCAGCCACTCTTTGGAAGGAAAATGGGGCAATCTACTTCCATGTGATACTGCCTCGGCAACCCAAGGAAGGGTTGCTATGAGTCCGGGCCGGCTCGATGGCACATAACAACAATAACAACATTAGGAGATGATTTCACAAGTTTCAAGGAATTCATTAAATCAGTCACATTAGTTTGCTAATTATTACCTTTTAATTGCTTCAATAATTTTTCTCTATGATGGTTTCTTGCAGTAACCTTACTTAGGCTTACTTTCTGTAAAAATATGAAATTCTAAAAATTATTGCAAAGTAATTTTCTGTTTTATAATTTAAAACATTAATGTTTAACATTTTTCCTTTGGAAATTAAAAGGATTTTACTATAACCATACTCATTTAAATAAATACTTAAATGTCTGTTTGTTTATTTTACCTGTGATAGCTTGTGAATGCCATGAAAAAGGTTCCCTGTCTCATATTTGCCATCTTGAGACTGGACTCTGTGATTGTAAACCACATGTGACTGGACAGCAGTGTGACCAGTGCTTGGTAAGATACCTCTTGGTCATTGCATAAAATTAAAACCTTTATCAGTGATGTTTATAACTGATATCTTAACTTGGATTCAAATTAAATTGAGTTCAAGATTGTCAATAATTATCTGAACCTGGTTGGTGAAAGCTGTTCTTCCCTATGTCTAGAGTATTTATGCACTTTACAAAGGAGTAAAAAAAACCAAGCACACTATGCTTCATTTAGAAAACGTTCTAACAGGTGTTCACTGTATATTAAAACACACTTTGGCCTCCATGGTTCTTCCTGTCTTATGAAACAGAATGGATATTATGGGTGGAGCACAGGACTTGGCTGCCTGCCCTGTAACTGCAGCACATCAGGGTCCATGTCAGATGATTGCACGGATGAAGGCCAATGTCACTGTGTCCCAGGAGTGGCTGGGGAAAGATGTGATAGGTGTGCACGTGGCTTTTATGCATACCAGGATGGTGGCTGCACACGTAAGCTCTTGAATTCATTATTTGGAACTTTATAGTATTTCCTAAACTCTTTTTTTGTGGGGGAGCAGAGACTTTCTTTGACTTCTGGCTAAATTCTGTTAAGTTCCTTTACTTTTTCTCTTCCATCAGTGTAGGATTTTATACTTTATTTCCTGACCCCTATTCTGGGTACCAGTATTAGCTTTAGGTCATGGCTCTGACACCTACTGATAGTGTGAACTTAGGTTAATTACTTGGCTTCATCTAGCCTTAGTTTCCTCATCTGTCAAATGAAGACAATAATTAAAATCTACTTCAAGGAATTATGTGAAAGTTGTATGTAAAGTTGTTACCATGGCATTCGGCTCATAGCAAATTCTTGATAAATATTAGTTTTGTACAGTTCATGTGATGAAGTCTTTCCCAATCTCCCTTGCTCTATCCCCATTTCCTCTCCTGGCAGCCTTTCCTAACGTGGAGGAATGTTGTTGTTGTTGTTGTTTGCCGTGGAGTCGACCCCGACTCATAGCGACCCTTCCTTGGGTTTCCGAGGCAGTATCACTACGGAAGTAGGATTGCCCAACCTTCCTTCCGAGGAGTGGCTGGTGGGTTTGAACCATCAGCCTTCTGGTTAGCAGGCAAGTGACTTAGCCACTATGCTACCAGAGCTCCCAACGTGGAGGAATAGCCTCCTCCTATGAAACACAGAAGGTCTTGGGAATCATGAAGTATCTAGAAGAGTGGTTTAGATTATTAATAAAAGAGATGTAACTGGTAACATGCATGCTTGCTCTTCATTGATCATTCTGACATGTTACAAAACCATTTGTCTTTATTTTAGCCTGTGACTGTGCTCATACTCAGAATACTTGTGATCCAGAATCTGGAGAGTGTATCTGTCCTCCTCACACTCAGGGTTTGAAATGTGAAGAATGTGAGGATGGATACTGGAGCCATGACCTGGAACTCGGATGCAAGGTGTCCACTGTCCTCTATGTGTTTTCTTAATTGACAATTATTTTACTGCAGCAAGTTCCCTTCCTTTTCATTAATCTATTTGCTTGATTTTTGCCTGTTAAGTAGCTTTGTGGTAAATACTTAAAACTTATCGTGGATTGTTGGGATCAAAATGGAAGAAGCAGCACTCTGACGACACATTCTAAGTTTTCTTAAAATCTTAGTTGTGGAATTCATAGTTACCCATTGCCATCAACTCAATTCTGATTCATAGCAACCCCATAGGACAGAGTAGCACTACCCAATCGAGTTTCAAAGGCTGTCATCCCTACAGAAGCAGACTGCCACACACCACATCTTTCCCCCATGGAGTGGCTGGTGGGTTCAAACCCACTGACCTTTCATTTAGCAGCCAATCACTTAACCACTACTCTACCAGGGCTCCTGATAGATAGTTAAAAGGTCAAAATTTTATTTAAATGCCTTTTAAATATATATTGCAACTTATACACTCTTCCAGGAGAAAGGTATAAATCACTTCATTGTGAGGTTATGTTCAAACTTTAGGAGTCCCTGAGTGGCAGAAATGGTTAAACACTCAACTACTAGCTAAAAGGTTAGCAGTTCAAACCCAACCAGAGGTGCCTTGGATGTAAAGTCTGCAATCTGCTTCCAAAAGGTCACAAATGTAAAAGCCCTATGGAGCAGTTCTACTCTGCACACATAGTGTCACCATGAGTTGAAATCAACTTGATGGCAACTAACAGCAATAGCATATTCAATCTGTAAGAGCTCTTATTTTCTCTGCAACTTTTGTAAGACTTGGAAATATTTTGTATTTTAAAAACAGGAAAAAATTACTTGATTCCTAAAATAATTGTGATGGATTGTTTTGACCTACTGAGCATATTAGTTTGAGTTCCCTGTTTTGGCTCACTGTGCTTATATCCAAAAGATGCATAACAAGTGAATCCACATAGAAACAGTGGGGGTGAGATCAGCTCTTTTGTTTAATTTCCCCACATTTAGTCCTTTCCTGTAATCCCAATATGGGTACACTTTGAAAATTTAAACACTGCCTTTTTACTTATTTCGATGTTTCTCTTTCAGGCCTGCAATTGCAGCAGTGTGGGGTCCGTTAGTCACCAGTGTGATGTGCTAACTGGCCACTGCCAATGCAAGTCCACCTTTAGGGGTCCAAGCTGTCGCCAGTGCTCGCTGGGCCACAGAGACTTTCCAGCCTGTGTTTCCTGTCACTGTGACCTGAGAGGGACGTTGGTGGACACTTGTGATAAGGAACAGGGTCTTTGTAGCTGTGAAGAGGAAACTGGTACCTGCTCTTGCAAGGTATTTGCCATGGACACCCTTCTTTGTTTTTAACTATTTAAATAAGCAGCTAGATTTTAGACTCTTCTCTTAATGGTTCCTCACTAAATGAGTTCACACTACCTTCTATGTTAGAGTTAAAATTCTGAGTATGTTCTTCTAGAATCATGGATGGATTCTTTAAATGGAATTTGAACTATTCATTTCAAGCATCAAGTGAGTGATTTGAAAAACACTCTTAAATTTTCTATCATGTGTTCCAGTTGGCTGAGTAGTCATCTATCTTGAAAATACAAGTAGAATAGAAAACACAGGGTTTCACAAAGATTTGTGATTTTATAGCTGTTAAGTTAATTATTCTTGTGTATGTGCTGGCCAGACTGAAGGGAATTAGTCTCTATTATGTTCCAGAAAGGTAATATTTCAATGCCTTTTTTTTTTTTTTCATTTTGTGTATTTCCATCATTTTCTCATTGTGCTTTTTGTTATTAGGAGGTCACTAGTTCCCTTCTGTAGTCCTTTATGGCAGAGGGGATAGAAGCCAGATGGTAATGGATTCATTAGTGGCTGGAGATGAAAAAGGAAAAGAAAAGCTCATTTAGATATCATTGCCTAGGAGTGAATGAAACATCAATCTACATATTTTTTACTTACCCTGTGCTATGCTACAATACTCATTACAGAGGAGCAAAACAGGAAGGGACCAGACTTAGTTTCCCCACCCTGACTAGTCATCAGAATTCACCTTCAACTCTAGGAGGATTCCTGGGCCCACCCTAGGAAGTCATCATCAAGGAGGTATGAGTGTAAGGCCAGGGAATCTGTATTTTTGAAGAGTCGCCAAGATGATTCTGATAATCAGCCATGTTTGGGAATCACATGTTTGGGATTGAGTTTTCCAGAAAACTAATGCTCAGGGAGGTAAGGGATCTTGCCCAAGGGAACAGGTAGTTCAGTGACGTTTGTTAATCCAAAAATGCTTGTGCTTTATTTTGTTTCTGTTTGCTCAGAAATTGTCTCTCCTTTTTTCAGGTAAAATTGAGTAAATTATTTTTTCCCCTCTAGGAGAATGTTATTGGCCTTCAGTGCAACACATGTAAAAGTGGCACCTATGCTCTCAGTGCTGACAACCCTGTGGGGTGCACCCCGTGTTTCTGTTTCGGACTGTCACAGTTCTGTGAAGAATTGGAGGGCTATGTGAGGATCCCAGTAAGTTACACATGTAGTGAAAATGTTCTGTTTTTACCCATCTATCCCCTTGGGAAGGACTTCTGGTAGCACAATGGTTAAAGCATTAGGGTGCTAACCAAAAGGTCAGCAGTTTGAACCCACTGGCTGCTCCAAACCCACTAGCTTCTCTGTGGGAGAGAGATGGGGCAGTGTGTTTCCATAAAGATGTACACCCATGGAAACCCTATAGGGCAGTTCTACTCTGTCCTCTGGGTCACTGAGAGTTGGAATCTACTTGATGGCAGTGGATTTGGTTTGGTTATCCCCTTGGGAGTTTAGTGGGGTTGGGGGGACAGTTAAGTATTTATGTTAAACTTTGCTCTTATGGCATTAGTTATGCTAATGGGCTAGTTTTGGATAAGAAGCTCTGGTGGCATAGTGGGTAAGACATTTGATCAGAAGATCAGTGGTTCAAATCCATCAGCTTCTCTTCAGGAGGAAGATGAAGCAATCTACTTCTGTAAAGATATACAGCCTTGGAAACCGAATGGGAGTTGCTATGAGTTGGAAACAACTCAATGGCAGTGGGTTTTGTTTTGTTTTGGTTTTAGTTTTGGTTAGTACATGAATCCAAGTCCTGCTTCTGGTGTCAGAGGGAAAAAAAAGAAAAAATAACAGAGCTTAAGCAAAAGGCATTCAGTGTTGCTCCTTAGCTAATCTAACGAAAGCTTTAATTGGAGAAAGGCTAAAATGGTAGTATCTCAACATTCTCCATATAATTGAAAATTATGTAACAATTATTTGGCCCTAATCTACTAGTTTAAAGCATTTTTAATTCATTTCAGTCCAGACATTCAAGTGAAAGGAAATACCTTTATTATTCTTATTTTAATAATGAAGCTGTGCCATCTGTGAAAGGATGGTGGAATCTGAAAAATGAACTTGTATGGTGAATCCACCTTCTGATGTGCAATTTTCCTCTCTTCAATGACTAGGTAATGCTGGCCCCAGACCAGCCTCTTCTGCGTGTAGTTTCTCAGAGTAACCTGGAAGGCACGACCGAGGGGGTATATTATCAGGCTCCTGACATCTTACTGGATGCCGAGACTGTCCGGCAGCACGTTCAAGCAGAGCCGTTTTACTGGCGACTGCCAGATCAGTTCCAGGGAGATCAGGTGAGGTGCATGCTCAGTCTGGAGCAAGGACACATTGCCTTGGAGGTATAGATGTAATTTCAAACCAGAAGAGACTTCAAATCTAGTTCAAATAATTTGATTTTCTCCTTCCTAAAGCAGTCATTTAACAAACATTTTAAGTATTTGCTATTATAAACTCAGTATAAGTATCGGTGCTATGGTCCAGGAGGTTCTTCCCAAGAAATCTTCATTCATTTGAGTTGGGGGAACATCCTATGAAATAGATTTGAAAGGCATCACTCTATTTTTATTAGTATAAGCATTAGAGTCTGTGAATGAATTCACTTTGAACTTTAAAATTTACAATGATCTATACAGTGCTCCTATAGATAGAGATCATTCAAGGAGCTTGAAAATAATTAGAATCATTACTACATTGATATGTTATTTTGGAACTTACATTTATGGTATCATCATGAAGAACTGAAGCTTGGGTCAACTTAATAGTCTATAAGTAGAATTAGAGGGAATAAAATTCCATACTTGTTTCACCCATTTGATAAATTTTAAAATTGCATATTTAATTAACAAGATTCCTTTAAAAAGTCAACAGGCTTATAATAAAATGATTCTAAACCATTTCTATGCTACAGAAATAAATATTGATTTATTATTCGGATAGCTCATGGCCTACGGTGGCAGACTGAGGTACAGTGTGGCCTTCTATTCTGTGGATGGCATTGGCACCTCTAACTTTGAGCCTCAAGTTCTCATCAAAGGAGGCTGGGCCAGAAAACAAGTGATTTACACGGATGCACCTGCACCTGAGAATGGCGTGAGACAGGAACAAGAAGTGGGGATGAAAGAGGTGATGATGGGATCTTGTCATAGAAACTCTTTAATGTAAATTTTACCATCGGTGCCATGAAATTGTGAAGCCACTTGTAATAGAATGAGCAAGAAGAATCTGAGATCAAAATTCCAGTGGCTTTAGCAAGATTTCTAGAAATAATTCAAATTTCATATTCTCAAGAAATGTATATTAGGCTTATGTTAATTTAGTGAGAACTGCATCTTAAATTCTTTATCTTGGCTCACAAGCTTCTACCTGCATGGACATTATGTACAGAAGTCTTTGGGCCCCCTTGAATTGGGGAAACTTGCATTCCTTTTGCAGATATGTATTGAGTGTTTTCTCTGCAGGTGGCACTGTCTTTGGTCATATGTATCTATCAATAGGTAAATCTGACACTGTTCTTATCCCTATGGAGGTCACAGGAGACCATCCTCAGTTAAACTTAATGTCATACACAGAAATGCATTTGTTTCTGGAGAAATTTACAAAAGAAGCATGTTCTTTGTACGTTCATATGCCTCTGAGAATTTATACTCTGAATTTAATAAAATGTGTTTCTTATTCACAGAACTTTTGGAAATACTTTAACTCTGTTTCTGAAAAGCCTGTAACGCACTCAGACTTCATGTCTATTCTTAGCAACATTGAGTACATCCTCATCAAGGCCTCATATGGTCAAGGACTACAGCAGAGCAGGCATGTGGAAGTTTCTTCTAGAATTTTACATATTTTTCTTATTTGATATGGAACTGAAAGGATTTGATTCATTCATCCCCATTTTCTACTAGATTATTACATGTGTCTGTGTTCCTCACTAAAATCTTATTAAATAATAACATCCTAATGAGATGTGTAGGAGCTCTGGTAGCATAGTACCTAAGGCACTTGACTGCTATCCAGAATGCTGGTGGTTCAAACCCACCAGCCACTCCTCGGAAGTAAGATGGGGCAATCTACTTCCATAGTGATACTGCCTCGGAAACCCAAGGAGTTGTCACTGTTGAGTCGGGTCTGACTCAAGGACACATAACAACAACAACAATGAGATGTGTGCAATACGACATGAATTACCTGCCTTCCATGCTAATGTGGATATAAAATAAGTACATAATTGTGGTATTTTGCATGAAGATAATTAAAAAAGGAATAAAGACACTCCTATGCTCTGCTCTTAAATGGTACAATTCTCATTTCTTTGTAAAGATATATATAGAACTCTAGTAGCTGCTCATTTAATACTCTAGCCCATAGAGAAAGTGACTAAATTTTGGCCAAACCAGCACTTGAGGAGGTCTTTCAGGTGTGCTTTCATGAACATTATTTTGAAGTTTAAAATATCAGCTGACAACCTTCTCCATGTAATGACAGTGCTAATGTACGTGAGCACACTGCACTTATAATCACATGTAGCAATGCAACTACACCTGACCTGGGAGAAAAGCTCTGGTTTAATAAAACCAAAAACCCAAATATGTTGTCATTGAGTCCTATTCGATTCATAATGACCCTAGAGAACAGTGTAGGACTGCCTCATAGGATTTCCAAGGCTGTAATCTTTATAGAAGCAGAATGACACATCTTTCTCCCACATAGTGGCTGATAGGTTCAAACCACCAACCTTTTGGTTCACAGCGAAGCACTTTAACCAGTGTGCCACCAGGGTTTAATATGGTATGTTGTTGTTGTTATTTGCTGTCGAGTCGGCCCTGACTCATAGCGACCCCTCCTTGGGTTTCTGAGGCAGTATCACTACGGAAGTAGGATTGCCCAACCTTCCTTCCGAGGAATGGCTGGTGGGTTTGAACCGCCAGCCTTCTGGTTAGCAGTCAAGTGCCTTAGCCACTATGCTACCAGAGCTCCTATATGGTATATGTAACTCTTATTATGTCACATGAAATATTTCTAAAAAGAGTCTTTTCTAAATATTACTATTTATTCTCTCACTTCTTAACAAATGGTTTCACAGAATTGCGAACATTTCAATGGAGGTTGGCAGAAAGGCTGAGGAGCTGCATCCGGGTAGAGAGGTAGCCTCCCATCTAGAGAACTGTCTCTGTCCTCCTGGCACAGCTGGATTCTCCTGTCAGGTAAGGAGGCTGCATCTAAAATCCACTTTCTGGTTTTGCAGCCACTCCGAGTGATGAACAGAGCTCATGGGCATCTTTTATGTCATTTTCTCTCTTTTACGTCTCTTCAGGATTGTGCCCCTGGGTACTACAGAGGAAAGCTTCCTGAAGGGGGTAGCAGGAGACTCCGTCCTCTGATTACTCCCTGTGTGCCCTGTGATTGCAACAACCATAGTGAAGCATGTGACCCAGAAACCGGAAAGTGCCTAGTAAGTTCGTTCATATGGGTGCTTGCCTGAATTACAGTGAGGGGCGAATTAAAGTAGAAGCTGAGCATTTGAGTTTTCCGTCTATAGCCATCCCAGCTCCTTGGTTTAAAGAGAGCTTAAACTTGGCTAAACATAAAATATGAATATATTTTCTTCAGAAAGTCTTAGCTAAGTGTTCTGACGTTGGTTGATATTCCTTCATAAATTTGATTGTGGATGTGAATTTGAGAATTAGTTCAGTTTCCCTTTTTTGTAATTGCAGTACTGGTAGTTGTAGTCAGGAGATAATAATGCAATGTCATATAATTTGAATGGTGAGATGAAGTTTTTTAGATAAATCATTGTTTTTGTTTTGTAAATTGTACTTTCCTTGAATTTTTAAAAACTGCACATTCTCCTGGGGGATAATAATATAGCAAATTATTCACATGCATTTGCTTCTCAGTCACCTCTTTCCAGACCAAAATTGATCTCTGGGATATGAAGAGAGCACTGCCCACTGGAAAGGACCAGGCAGACCCAGATAGAGGCCTGGTGGCCTGGACTGGGAACACTTGTTTCCATGGTTTCACTTACTTAACCTGATGAGGCCTTACCAGTAACATTCACTCCTGAAATTCTTTCTCTGCTCCTGAAATCTCATTCTTTACAATAACTAATGTGGAAACATTGGTGATTTGCATAAATTATGCCAAGACTGACTTGCCTTCAGTGAAGTAATTCACTGTAGAGAAATGAGCATTCCTTCTCTTCCCAAGAAAGACACACCTGAAGCCTTTAGGTGTGGCCTAAATCACAAGGGAATCCGTTAGAATCAGAACAGAGCAGGGAGGAAACTGGCTTCCAGGTGGACCTTCAACCGTGCTATATCCATCTTCCTCTTATTCCAATCAGAAATATCTCTGATATGTGGAATTTAAGGGCAATTTCCACTTATCAAATGCTAAAGTATAACACTGCACAAGTGAATTTAGAAACAGAACCACTGCATGGTTTTTGCAATTAAAGTCATACATGTTAACCTTTGCTGATTCCATTATATATGTGGGATTAAAGAATTACTCCAGTCATAGAAGGCAAAATGGACTTAATGAAGTTGCAAGTAACCGCAACATTTCTGAAAAAATTTTTCACTCTAATCAACTTATGCTCCAGGCAAAAGCAAAGACTTAATGAAGGAAATACGAAGATCTCATTTAAAGGTTTAGGGAAAATTGATTTTAGAAACTTAAGGTAAAATCCAATTAGCTGGGAAGTTATATTGGTCAATCATGCAGTCACATGGACAGTTTACAGATTAGAAAGTTCTTTCATACTTCATCTTTATTTGGTGTAGCTAACAGTTTGAACAAGATCAATTATTCCTAGAAGATTAAGCTATTACCCTGCCTTTCTTGGCCTGAATCCACTACATCAAAGTTGTAAGATCAGTAGCTGGTCTGTTGATTTGTATCCCTGAAATAACATAATACTCTTTAACCCAATCCATGAAAAACTACCTTAGACCAAGGGAAAAAATCTCCTTAGAGTACACCATGGCTAATAACCCTCTGCCAGTTTCTCTGTTTTAGAGGGAATAGTTAGGCTTAACTTGTCAAAGAGCCATAAGAGACGTCACCCTGGCCTGTTAATCAGATAGGTAGCACAAAACAGTGGTTGTACTTACTGCCAGCAGTCTGGACAAAGATTCTAAACGTGGATCACTCTCCAGCAACCTCGTGGTGTTGTGCAGAGTTGCTACAGTTAGTGTTGTGCGGTACCATCAAGTTGGTTCCAACTCATAGCAGCCCTGTGTACAACAGAACAAAACACCACCAGTCCTGCACCATCCCACAATCGTTACCATGCTTGAGCCCACCGTAGCAGCCACTGTGTCAATCCATCTCATTGGGGGTCTTCCACTTTCTCCCTGACCTCCACTTTACCAAGCATGATATCTTTCTTCAGGGACTGATCTCTTCTGACAACATCATCAAAGTATGTGAGACAAAGTCTGGCTATTCTCACTTCTAAGAAGCATTCCAGCTGTACTTCTTCCAAGAGAGATTTGTTTGTTCTTCCGGCAGTCCATGGTGTATTCAGTATTCATCACCAACACCACAGTTGAGTGTTGATGTTAGCAATGGAAAATCTGACAATCTGCTGCAATCCTCTCTCATCATCTAATATTTATTCCTCATCAGCTTTAAGTTACATCATTAAAACAAGTATTACTACATGTACTTTATAAAAAAAGGTCGTGACTCTTATCTCTAATGAGATATCCATTTTAGGGGCCAAGTGAATGACAGATCTGTTTTCATCAGATGAAATAGGAATACAATTTTGAAATGAAGAAAAAAAATCTGAAATACTTTTAAATCTAAAAGGGACTTAAAAGTCATTTTTTAATATGTAAAGAGATTTCTCTCTATATCATCCCTCACTGCCAAGAGTTAAAGTATGCGTCCGTGTGAGAGTTTGCTCAGGCACTCTTCAGCGTTCCTGTCTTTCTGTCCTGGCTGCACCAGACCCAGTGTACTATGCATAGTGCAAGCAGGGGAAGCTGTGGTCAGCTGAGTAAAAGCATATTTTAAATTATAATCAGATATCAAGAATTGCATTATTTTTTAGCTTATAAAAAGTATAAGCTTTTTTTTTTTTTTAAATAACGAGTATGCAGGACCAAATGATGGCATAAAATTTAACTGGAAATGATTTGGTTATCACAAGAATCTGTTGTGCATGGTGTAAAATCATCAGCTTTCTTTCCTCATTGTCTGTTTCCTAAACCATCTACCTGTTTGCTTCTGCAGTTTCAACTGTCTACATGTGATTGTTGAATCCTGACTATGTGCAAAAGCAGTGTTTCTGCATCGGTTTGAGAGTTACTGTGCACTTTAAGTCCATATTTTAAGGATCTGAAATGTAGCTGGTTCTAGGAGCATGGTGTACATTTTCTTTAGGAAGAATGCACTAGTAATTTCTAAACTGCATTAGATGAATGCAGTCTTGTGATGGGTGAAGGCCTCAGAGCTGGACATGTCTCCAGGATTTAGAAAAAATAGGAAAATGCTCTCCTCTCCTTAAGACTAAAACGATAATGCTAACTGATAGGAAATGTGGTGGTTGTTGTCCAGTTGATTCTGACTCTTGGAGACCTACTATAAAAAACCCAAACTCACTGCTGTCAAGTCAGTCCAGCTCATAGTGACCCCTCCTTGGGTTTTTGAGGTGATTTTCTTCACTATGGAAGTAGATTGCCCAACCTTCCTTCCAAGGAGTGGCTGATGGGTTTGAACTGCCAGCCTCTGGTTAGCAGTCAAATGCCTTAGGCCCTACACCACCAGAGCTTTCATATCATAACTGATATGAAATGTGGTAGGAGTGCTGGTAGCGTAGTGCCTAAGGCACTTGACTGCTAACCAGAAGGCTGGCAGTTCAAACCCACCAGCCACTCCTCGGAAGGAAGGTTGGGCAGTTTACTTCCATAGTGATACCTCCTCGGAAACCCAAAGAGGGGTCGCTGTGAGTCGGGTCTAACTTGACTTCACATAACAACAACAACAATGAAATGTGGTGATGCCTAGTTATAATAGATACAAATGATTTCTAACCAATTCCCATTGTTTACCTCTCCATTTGAAACATGGGGTCCAGAACTGCAGCGATAACACTGCTGGTGATCACTGTAACACATGTGCCCCCGGGTACTATGGGAAGGTGACCGGCTCTGCCAGTGACTGTGCTCCGTGCGCTTGTCCTCACACCCACCCTGCCAGGTGAGCTTGCATAGTGGGACCACCCTCTCTACCTGGCATTGGCTGCTTCCGTCCTAAGCCTTATTTTCCAGAGTTTCTAAGTGGTCTATTTTAATTAATGTTCTCCATCTGCTGGGAAAGGCTAATTTTATGAAAAAGTGCTCATTCTCATAAGCATTTGAAGAATGTCTTCAAAAGCAAATGATCTGTTTTGGTATTGGGTGTTCAAATAGAACCAGTAAAGGAAATGATTGTCAAGTTTTTTTTTTTTTTTTTTTTTGATTATTACTTTTAGCCCTCAAACTATGTATCCAGGGTACATAAAGATGAATTGTTATTAGTTTTGTTGGTCATGATATGAAATCATTCAGTTCCTGTTTAAGGAAATGGTTAGAATATATATATGTGATGACTGATCAGGTACTATAGTGCTATATAGTGATAAACTGGGACCAGGTTCTACCCTGTACTCACAACGTTTGTAGAGACTCATCAGAACATGAAAAAGAACTAGAGATCTGAAGTGGGAATTTGAACATCTATTAGTCTTCTTTGGTTTAAATAAAAACTGTAATTCATAAATAATGTTTTATTATTGCTTAGAATATGTGACAAGGTTCGGAACTTACATAGACTGAATACTACCATTTGGTATCCTGAAATGAAATTATCATTTTAATATTTGTTTTAATATTCTTTTATTATTTCCAAGTAAGGGGTGCTTTATGGTAAGTATCAGGTGACAGCCTTTATGTAAATTTCCCTTGTAAACTACTAAGCATCCTAAGATTTGTTTTTATCACTTAATATTTTATATTAAATCTGTATACAAAATTTAGGAGCTCTGGTGGCGTAGTGCCTAAGGCATTTGAATGCTAACCAGAAGGCTGGCAGTTCAAACCTACCAGTCACTCCTTGGAAGGAAGGTTGAGCAATCTACTTCCGTAGAGATAGAGCCTCGGAAACCTAAGGAGGGGTCGCTATGAGTTGGATCCAACTCCACGGCAGTGAGGTGTTTTTTTTTTGGTATGTTTAAATATTGCAATTCTTCAGTAAAAAGGTAATAACCCCTCAAAAGGCCATGTTAGAATATTAATAGTTACACTATTAAGAAGAGTTAGTGAGGGTGTGAATATTCTATGTATGCCATGAATTTGAGAGTCCCTAAAAGATGAACTTTGTTTTCTATATATTTTGTGTTTTCATTGAATTATGCCCCTTTGCTCTTTAAGAAGAAAAGAAACTAATAAGTGTTGTGAGGCTAATGGAGAACCCTGTAACTCAAAGCTAGAAACTGCCTTCATTTTAGTAGCAAAGAGGGACCAGACTAGCTTTTTTTTTTTTTTTTAAGTAACTTGCCGGTACCCAGATCAGCCTCTAGATGGTGTACTAGTAATTTAAAATGTGAAGACCAAGAGGCTGTTTCAGGGAGGGGGGGTGGGTGGGAAACGGAATAAACTGAAAGCACAACCTGTCAATGTGGAGATCAACATCTGAGTAGATTTTTCAACTTTGAGTGGTGCTGTTATTTTGCTTGTAATAGCCACCAAATTACTTTTTATCTTTAGGTCCATTTATTTTCAAATTCTACCCTAATTCATTGCTTTTCTTTCCTGTTTTTCTTTCTTGCTTTTCATTATGATCTCATCAGTTATACTAATTGGAATTTATTTGTTCAGTGCTCTTTACCATGTCGTTTAGTCACTTACAATTCTCTCGTTACCTTATCACCTAGTGTACCAGATAACTCTTCACTGAAAGAAAGAAACTCATTTTCTCTGAAAATTTTCTTATTTGGTGACTAACTAGTCTTTCTTCCTTCACTTAGCTCTCAAGGAATTGTCACTAGACAGGCATCTAATGAACTTCTTTTGGATGCAAGTTATGCACACATTTGTACTGATTATATACTTAGTTTCTTTCCTTTAGCCTGTTGTTGTTGTTATGTACAGTCGAGTCGGCCCCAACTCATAGCGACCCCTCCTTGGGTTTCCAAGGCAGTATCACTACGGAAGTAGGATTGCCCAACTGTCCTTCCGAGGAGTGGCTGGTGGGTTTGAACCGCCAGCCTTCTGGTTAGCAGTCAAGTGTTTTAGCCACTATGCTACCAGAGCTCCCTTCCTTTAGCCTAGTAGATTATAATCCCTAAAAATCTTGTCTAGTTTCCCAGTATAGTGGTTAGGAATGTATCATGTATCCCAATAGTATTGAAGCTACCTTAAGAAATACTTGAAATTATATATCTGAAGATTAAAAAAAAAAAAAAAAAATTCTTTTCCTCCAGTTTCAGTGCCACCTGTGTCCTGGAAGGGGATCAGGATTTCCGTTGCGATGCCTGTTTTCCAGGCTACGAAGGACAATATTGTGAAAGGTATGCTGTTGGCTTATCACAAGGAAAGTGCCAGGTACTTCTGCTCCTGCTTTCTAAATAACATGCTGAAGATATTTACTAAAGTGAGTTAGAAGTCATTCTCAATTTGGGTTTGCATGATTGATCCAGGATCTTATCACTATTCCAAAACACATATTCTTCTACTTGTTGAGATAGTAAATGCACATTCTACCACCATCTCATCCTTCTGTTAGGAAATAAGTCATAGAATGAGGTAAATGGATCTTTTGATCTTTTTTTGATCATTTCACAGAAATGATGGTTGTCCTTGGGCAAAGGGGTTTATGTATTTGCTTGCTGTTGGGCATTATACTTTGTAAAATATCTTCCTTCCTCTAGGTGCTCTTCAGGTTATCATGGGAATCCTCAAGCTGTGGGGGGCAGCTGCCAGAAGTGTGAATGCAGTCCTCAAGGCTCAGCACACGGTTCCTGTGATGGCTACTCCGGGCAGTGTGTCTGCAAACCAGGGGCCATGGGGCTGCGATGTGACAAGTGTGAATCCAGGCACATCCTAGTGGAGAGTGACTGCATTTGTGAGGATTTCTCCTCTATGGGTTTACAACCTGGGTTTCCTCTCCAATGTTTTTCTTTGTGAGGAAATTGTCATCAAGACAGAGAAAGTATTATTCTTCTTATAATATAGAACTTTTTTTTCTTTTTTTAAATCAAACATAGATTGTAATAGCATCTGCTATGTTGCACTTTTAGGAGTACATTTGTCTAAGTTATCTACTGCTGCTATAACAGCAATACCACAGTGGGTGGCTGCAACAAACAGAAACTTATTTTCTTACCGTTTAGAAGGCTGGAGGTCTAAGTTTTTGTAGGGACAAGTGGTCTCTCTGGCCACTCTAGGGAAAATCCTTGTCAGCTTCTCCGGCATTCCTCGGTGATCTTCATGTGTCTGCTGCTTCCTTTGTTGTGCCTAATCTCCTTTTTTTATCTCTCAAAAGTTATTGGTTTAAAACACACACGGTGCTGTTACAAATTCATTATTTTAACAAAGAAAAACCTAATCTCAAATGAGACTACAGTGGTTTTGAACATTTTTTTGTTTTTTTAATTTGGCAGTCTAAGAAACATAGTAAATTCAGCTTTATTGCTTAGCTGCCATTAATATTTCCATTGGAGGATCAACAGTCAGCCAGTTCAGAAGTGAAGACCTTTGTGGGATTGTCATTTCTGTTATCCAAGTTTTACAACATCTTCAGTTCTTTGCTATCATGGATTTTTTTCCCGAAAATTTTTTGTTTCCCAATTATGATTTATTTTAATAGTCAGTGCCTGGCATAGTAATCTTGGCATGTCTTCTTCTCCGTGGTTTATGGGGAAGAGGAGAAGAAGTACTGTTAAAGTCATGGAATTCTCTCATTATTTTCTCCAGTCTACTTCATTTGTACCTGCTGAATGTGTGTCTACAAACTATCTGATTCAATGATCAACCAGGCTTTAAAAAGGAAACACATTTGGAATTCATGATGTAACTAAATCAAAACAAACCAAACTCACTGCTATCATTCCGATTCATAGAGACCCCTCCTTGGGTTTCCGAGGCAGTATCTCTTCGGAAGTAGATTGCCCAATCTTCCTTATGCAGAGTGGCTAGTGGGTTTCAACCACCAGCCTTCTGGTTAGCAGTCAAAATACCTTAGTCACTATACCACCAGAGTGCCTTTAATTGCAACTAGTTCAAGTTAAAAGGGGCTCTGTTGGTGTAGTGGTTAAGGCATTTGACTGATAACCAAAAGGTTGATGGTTTGAACCCACCAGCTACTCTCCAATAGAAAGATGAGGCAATCTGCTTCCGTAAAGATTTACAGCCTTGGAAACCCGATGGAGGTGAGTTTGGTTTTGGCTTTGGTTAGTTCAAGTTGAAGATTAGCAAATGGACTGTGCGGGTCAGTGCAGTGTGACTCCAGGGAAGTCACTCACCTGACCTGAGTATGAGGGCTATCATTTGAGGACACTGGCTTAGTATATCCTACCGTTCCTCCCATCACACAGTTGATATGAAAATGAAATCAGATGTGGTACCTGGAAGGACTTTCTAATGCCAGTATATCTTATTACTACCAAGTGGCTTATGCAAGCCCATGTGAAAATGTGTAAACAGCTTTGCATCAACTTTAATTTTCTTCTTTTTTTCCCTTTTCTTTCAGCTTGTGATGATGAATGTGTAGGTGTGCTGTTGAATGACTTAGATAACATTGGTGATATCATTCTTTCTGTCAACCTCACCAGCATCATTCCTATCCCATATGGAATCTTGTCAAACTTGGAAAATACAACTAAATACCTCAGGGTAGGTACAAGACATATAGATATGGACAGAAACATGTATCATTGAGAAATGGAGTCAGTTGGGACTATAGAAGTCATTTTGTGTGTCCTCTCTATGTGTAGGGGGTCTCATTTCCAACATCCATGACTGATGGTTTCCAGCCTTTTCTTGAACATGACCAGTGACAGGGACCTTATCATCATACAAGCCAACTTGTTTCACTGTGGGACAGCTCTCGTTGTTTAAAAGTTGTTCCATGGTTGCTTCCTTATAAATTCTTCCTCCATAGCCCTTGTTCTGCCTTTTGAAATAATACAAAGTCCAATCCTTTCTCTTTAAGACAGAATTTTGATATTTGAAGATAGTTCTAATACAAATACAGCAAAAGAATCTGGACAGTTTCTTCTTTAATGGTGAAGGATACTAAAGATCAATTATTTTCTATAAATGTATTATTTTTACCTGGGGCTACAGGGCACAAAAGTCCCTCTTCTCTGAAAGACTACATAAAAATCTATGGGAGCAACACTGAAGAAAAAAAAAATGCATCGACCCATGTCACTTTAGTTTTGTATATTTCAATGTATGTAAATTATATTTCAATAAAATATATTTTAAAAAATCTATGGGACACACCATAGTTTATATTTTGTCAAGCAGGGTCTGGGTTCAAAAAAAGGTGTCAAGCTGACTTAGTAGACAAGATCCTACTCAACATTTTTCATTCTAAATGGGAAAAAAATTGTGATTTTAAATTTGCTTTTTACCTATACATTAGATTTTGAGATAATTTATATACTGTGTAATATAGTCATAGAAAGTATAGTCATTCCTGAATGCCTTTGTTAAATGAAAGCTTTCCTTAAATTTAATATTTCTTTTGGTATGTGTGAGTACATGAATATAGGAGTACATGTGTGTGGTTGTGTGTGTGTGTGTGTGTGTGTGTGTGTTGGAAGCTTCCTGGGTCAGTCATCCTTTCTTGTTTACAATGATCTTTTCCCTATAGACATAACAGCAGTAAAGAAAGGTTAAGAAAGTCAAAGAGATGTTTTTATGTTATTTCTTTTTTCAAAAGCGAAAATGATTTTGAAAAGATGAGAGGTTTTATACACACAATTTAAAAAAAAGACATGAAAGAAATATTTGAATTTATTTTCCAATTGATATATTCACCATCAAATATAATTTACTGTCAGTGTGGGCCTCAGTGATACAAATGTCCTTTAAATTTACCAAGTAAACTAAATACTTAAAAATTTTTGACACTAATTGTGAAAGGCACCCAGGTGACACAGTGATTGAAGCAGTTAGCTGCTAACAGAAAGGTTGATAGTTCGACCCCACTTGCAGCTCTGCAGGAGAAAGATGTGGCAATCTGTTTCCATAAAAATTTACAGCCTTGGAAACCCTATGGGGCTGTTTGAGTCTGCCTCCACCGCAGGGTGTTTGGTTTTGGTTTTACTACCCGTGAATGGTTTTGCACTGATCTAAATCACGTGTCCATCCTTTACATAACTTTTTATGCTTATGTGAAGGCCGTGGCTGAGATTAGGAATGTGGGCTCCAGACACAAAGCTGACTGGTTTCACTACTGCACTGTACTGTGCCCTTAAGCACGTTCCTGAACCCCACACATTCCTAAAATTTCCTCAAGGCAAAATAAGAACAATAATGCAGCTGGCTGGTAGGATGGTTATAAAGTTTAAATAAAAATCACACAAGTATTGAAATTAGAAGATTCCTGCCAAAAATTGAGCGCTTAGTATCTCTTCATTATGAAGACTTTTTTTTATGTAATAGTTTTGTATTTTAGCCTAGTAAGCATTTTTTTTATGTTATTGGCAATTATAGTTAAAATGTATATGAATCTGATATTGTAATAAAGCCAGATTCTTATATAAGAATTGCAGCAGCAGTGTATTCCAGTCAACATACTAGATTTTTAATTTAAGAAAACTCCCTTATCTGACATTACCCAAGTAACTAAATTTTTACATAATATGATTCTCCCTAAATCTAGTAAAAATTATGTATGTAAAGGATGGGTTGATTTTATGATGATGAAATCCCTGATTATCTATCTATAATTTTGTGTACATTCATGTTTCTGCCTTAAAAGACAGTTTTTATTATTTGTATCTATTTTGTAAATATAATACAAAAGATGATAGTATGAAATCATGTTGACATAATCAAAACTTCAGAAAAAATATGGTAAAATGTGATTCTTTTTGTGTTTTTGATATAGATGTTAGGTTTGCATGTTTATGACAATTTCAAGGAAAGAAAAATTTCCATGGGGGAAAGAAAAGTAAATAAAAAGTGATTCTCAGTTAAGAACTAGAACATCTCATTTTGAAACATTGTACTTTGTTTCCTTCCTTCTTCTTAGGCATCTTTATTGGAAGAAAATGCACAAAAGGAACTGGCAAAGACTCAACTGGAAGGTGTCGCAGAACAGACCCAGGACTTGCAAAAGGAGGTAAACTCTGCTCCTCTTCCTGCGGGTCCCTCCCAGCAGCCCTGTGAGCAGTCACACACACTGGGCTGAAGGTGCTGGTTACATCTGGCAGCCTCTTTCCCCCTGGGCTGTGCTGCGGTATTTACCATCAAATTGGTTTTAACCCTGCCAGTTTCTATACTTTAGTGGGAAAAGGAAACTGACATTATAATTTCCCTTGTCACCTCTGCTGAGGGTCGGCTGGGCAAATCCCTCACTATTTGAATTCTAAACCATGATAGGTGGAGTTCTTGAAATTCCCGAGGATTCTTCCATCTCTTAAATTTATTCTAACAGAGCCATGGTGAGTGCTGGGCTGGCTCAGCGGCTGACAACTGGGGGACTTTCGGCAGCTCCCTGAATAAGTGGGTACAACCCAAACCTCACCATCCTGTGTCCATGCAGAAGGCAGGTTCTGGGCTGGAGGTTTTGATTTGTTGACATTGTATGGCAAGTTGAAGCTAGTTTTTACACCCAAACCAAAAACCCAAACTCACTGCCATCGAGTTGAGTCACTCATAGTGACCCCTCCTTGGGTTTCCAAGGCGGTTATCACTAAGAAAGTAGATTGCCTAACCTTCCTTCCAAGGAGTGGCTGGTGGGTTTGAACCACCAGCCTTCTGGTTAGCAGTCAAATACCTTAGGCGGGGAATTATTTATTCTGTTTAAGCCATGCCAGATGAATGATTTTTAGTGACCCAAAAAGAATATCCTCATTTGCAGATGGTGATCAAGGGGTAAGTTTAAGTTTTAAAAATTTCAGTTGTTGAATTTCATGTGTGTGTGCACGTACATGTTTACATAACACTAATTGATTTACATGATAGTGTGAATCTTTACTATATAATCTGGAATATTTTGCTGTTTAAAAGTAGCAACAACTAGAAATACCAAAGTTTACATATTTAAAGTCAAACTGACCTGACACTTCTTTTCTGTTAGCTCACTAGAGTGTTGACAAATAGCCAACATGTGAACAGCATGACTGCAAGAGTCCGCAACAAGAGTGAAGACCTCAGGACATTTATTGAGAAGCTACAGATAAACATCATAGGTAGTATGACCAGTGGCATCACTAGGAGGATACAGGGGTGTAGACTACATCCCCTGATACTGTCAGAGTGGGTGACACCAAAATGACCCTAGGGTCTGTGGCAACAGCAGGCAAGGGGTTCACTAGCTAGCTCACCCACAAGGAGTGAGTGAGAGGGGTGTGACACCATGAGTTACTGCACTGTATGACACCAACTCTAGTGACACCACTGAATGTGACCAGTATCCAGTATGGGGTAGGGACAGGGGACCTTTGCATATGTGGTAGAAAAAAGGATATTCCTTTTATTAAACCTATCAATAAATGTGAGTGCCACATCTCACTGCTCAGTTAGGATGTCCTATCTGATTTGGATTTTATTATGCTATTTGCAGTCTTTCTGGCTGACAGAAACATATCTGATTTTTCTTTTCTGATTATAGTGTTAAAAAAAAGTACAGAATCTAATGGAAATCAGACTTTATAGGGCAAAGATAAAGAAATTATTAAAACAAAAAAATATGTTAAAGCGTAATGTCAAGTAACCAGTATTGTCAAGTATTACACTTACTCAGTAAATATTTAATGAGTACCATCTGTATGCTATATCTGTGCCAGGTGCAGGAAAATGCTGAGGTAAACATAATGGACATAGCCCCTACCTTTATGGCATTTATTTTGGATTCTGGGGAGGACAGATAACCCAAATCTGTGGATGTTTTGTTAAGAGTTGTCTAGATTGCATTGGTATATATAGAGTGGCCTGGCCTAGCCTGGCCTGGAGGTCCAACCCAGACTAAATAAACAGAGCAACCTCATTGAAGATTCTAGGTTTTTCCATTTAGTACTGTCAACTTTTGAGAAACTTACTAAATGATACTGATGCATTTTCTCCCTAGAAATTATTGAAAAAGCAACAACTTTAAATCAGACCTTGGATGAAAATTTCCAGGTACCCAGTCATGCTCTTCAAAATATGCAAGAGAACATTACATCTTTGCTGGAAGCCATACAGAAAATGCACTTCAAGCAGTTACACCAAAATGCTACCATTGAACTCAAGTAAGTTCCTAAGTACTATTATTCATGATACAGGCAACTAGAGGTAGAGCTTGAATGCTGAAAGAGAAGAAGGCATAATGGGAGAACAGGATGAAAGGAAAGCTCTCACCAAAGATTAAATACCTTAAGAGAAGAGAGGGACCCTGTTATCAAGTAAATTAAGAGATGGGTACCAGTCTCTCCAAATAGAAGTAAGTGTAATCAATGCCAATCTTTGTGCAATTATGTAATAGGTGCCCCCCTCCATGGCTCTGGAACAACATTCCCACCTAGCATGAATAATAGAACCTCATGACTACTGTATTTAGTACAGATCATGTGTAATGCAATAAACTCTCATAGAAGAAAAACTACAGTCAGTGGCTACCTGTGCAGTTCACCACCCTCCTGTCAGTTTATTGTACTGTGGTGGTTTGCAAGTTGCTATCATGCTGAAAGCTTTGTCATCAGTATATCAAATACTTGCAGGATCACCCATGGTGGATAGGTTTCAGCATATCTTCCAGACTGAAACAGACTAGGGAGAAAAAGCCAGTGGCATACTTCCAAAAAATAGCCAATGGATTACAGTAGAACATGTCATTTGAGACTCGGCCCATATACTCTGGGTGAAATTATGGCCATTAGACACAGCAAAATTTATGACATTTAAGGTGATGGGAGTAAGTAAGCAAAAGGTCAGGAGCACAGAAATGTGGATTATAATCTGACACAGGTGAAGAGACACGATGTAAGATAGCACTGGAAGTGTGAAAGACAAGAGCTCAGCTGAAAAGTTTGTGCAGAAGTCAGGAGCAGTGGGTGATTATCACTCTGAATCAAGTTTTTGAACATTAACCCTAAAACCCTGTTACTGCCTGAAGTAAGGCCTCAGTTGTGCCCTTGTACATACACCTACCTGCAGGTCTTGCCCTGACCCACCCAGTCTTGAGCTGTTCTAACACACAACGAAATCCCAGGATCCCAGAAGGAAAGTAGTTCAATATAGCATATCATTTGCACAAATAATAAACCATCTTGGTCAGTTAAGAAACCTGGGAGGCCTCCCAAATTCTAAGCTCACAGATGCCAGCTAGGGCTAACCTTGCACACAGGCCTGTCTGAAGATGGCAATTTGGCCTGCTGTGTTGACCCTTCACTGCATACCATGGGGTCATTGTTTCCCAGTATGCCCCCAGAGCTATTAAAAAATATTTCATTTTGAGAAGTATGTTCTATGGCAAGACAATTAAAACAAGTCCACGATAGCCCAAATATGACCTTGATTATATCCTGCCTGAATTTAGAGACCATCTAAGGAATAGATTTGATGCATTAAACACCAGTGACCAAAAACCAGAGGAATTGTAGGATGATATCAAGGACATCATCCATGAAGAAAGCAAAGGTCATTAAAAAGAACAGGAAAGGAAGAAAAGACCAAAATGGATATCAGAAGAGACTCTGAAACTTGCCCTTGAGTGGAGAATAGCTAAAGCAAATGGAAGAAATGACAAGACAAAAGAGCTGAACAGAAGATTTTAAAGAGCTGCTCAAGAAGACAAAGTCAATTATTATAATGAAATGTGCAAAAACCTGGAGTTAGAGAACCAAAAGGGAGGACCATGCCTAGCATTTCTCAAGCTGAAAGAACTGAGGAAAAAACTTCAAGCCTCAAGTTGCAATGTTGAAAGATTCTATGGGCAAAATATTGAATGATGCAGGAAGCATCAAAAAAAAAAAAAAAAAGATGCAAGGAATACACAGAGTCACTGTACAAAAAAGAATTGGACGATGTTCATCCATTTCAGGAGGTGGCATATGATCAAGAACCAATGGTATCAAAGGAAGTAGTTAAAGCTGCACTAAAGGAATTGGTGAAGGCTCCAGGAATTGATGGAATGAATATCCATTGAGATATTTCAACCAGCAGATGCTGCACTGGATGCACTTACTCATCTATGCCAAGAAATGTGGAAGATAGCTACCTAGCAAACTGCCTAGAAGAGATCCATATTTGTACCCATTCCAAAGAAAGGTGATCCCACAGAATGTGGAAATTATTGAACAATAACATTAATATCACATGCAAGTAAAATCTTGCTGAAGATATTTCAAAAACGGTTGGACCAGTATATTGACAGAGAACTTCTAGAAATGCAAGCTGGATTCAGAAGAGGACATGGAACAAAGGATACCATTGCTGATGTCAGATGGATCTTGGCTGAAAGCAAAGAATACCAGAAAGATGTTTACTTCTGCTTTATTGACTATGCAAAAGCATTCAATTGTGTGGAGCATAACAAATTATGGATAGCATTGAGAAGAATGGGAATTCCAGAACACTTAACTGTGCTCACAAGGAACCTCTACATAGATGAGGAGGCTGTCATTTGAACAGACAAGAGGATACTGCATGGTTTAAAATCAGGAAGGGAGTACATTAGGGTTGTATCCTCTTACCATACTTAATCAATCTGTTCACTGCCATCAAGTCAATTCCAACTCATGTGACCCCCCCTTTGGATTTCTAAGGTGATAAATCTTTACAGAAGTAGATGGCCCAGTCTTCTTTCCATGGAGTGGCTGGTGGGTTCAAACCACCAACCTTCTAGTTAGCAGTCAAATGCCTTAGGCACTGTACCACCAGAGCCCCATTCAATCTGTATGCTGAGCAAATAATCCAAGAAGCTGGACTATATGAAGAAGAGCTTAGCATCAGGATTGGAGGAAGAGTCATTAACAACTTGTGGTATGCAGAGGACACAACTTTGCTTGCTGAAAGTGAGGGTGACTTGAAGCACTTACTAATGAAGATTAAGACCACAGCCTGCAATATGGATTACATCTCAATGTAAAGAAAATGAAAATCCTCACAACTGGACCAATAAATAGCATCATGGTAAATGGAGAAAAGATTGACATTACCAAAGATTTCATATTACTTGGTTCCACAATCAACACCAATAAAAGCAGCAAATCTACTGCAAAAGACCTCTTTAAAGTGCAGAAGAACAAGGATGTCTTTTAGAAGACTAAGGTGTGCCTAACCTATGCCATGGTATTTTCAATCTCCTCATGTGCATGTGAAAGCTGGACAATGAATAAGGAAGACCGAAGAAGAGTTGATGCTTTTGAGTTGTGGTGTTGGTGAGGAATACTGAAGGTATCATGGACTGCCAGAAAAACTAACAAATCTGTCCTGGAAGAAGTACAGCCAGAATGTTCCTTGGGAGCAGGAATGGCCAGACTTTGTCTCACCTACTTTGGTCATGTTGTCGGAAGGGACCATTCCCTGGAGAAGGAAATCATGTTTGGTAAAATGGAGGATCAACAAAAAAGGTGAAAGCCCTTCGATGGCCTCAGATATAGCAAGAATTGTGAGGCTGGTGCAGGACCAGGCAGTTTCATTGTACATAGGGTTGCTATGAGTTGCAGTCAACTTGATAGCCCCTAACAACAACATGGCAAGATAAGTTCAGAAAATGCAGTGTCTAGTATAGAAAGAAAATTCTTTACTGTGAATCTTCTCAAAGCTTTTAGTGGGCTGGCCCGTGCATCATGGATCACCAAGAAGGGCCTGAAGAACAAACTAAAACTCGCTTCACCAAGGAACTCTTTTCTCATGGAACTCCAGTGTCACAAAAAAATGTATTTTGAAAAACACTGATTTACTGTATGAATTCAGTAAACTCTGCAGGAAGAAGCTAATGAAGAGTTGTGAGAAAATTTTTTTTTTAAACTTTTAAAAAATTTTTGAATCTTTTTTTAATAAAGTCATTGATGTCAATGCCAATTCATTTGGTTGCAGTTTAGATAGTAATATCATTTCAGATAAAAATTTGACGTGTATTGTAAAATTTATCAGATCTTTTTATTGTAATTATATATATGTAAAATAAAACACTTGCCATTTTCGGCCTTTTTAAGTGTACAATTCAATGTCATTAGTTACATTCACCATGTTTTGGAACTATTACATCTATCCATTTCCAAATATTGTCAACACTCCAAATGAAAACTCAGTATGCCTTAAGGAATAACTCCTATTTCTTTCCCACTCTATCCCCTGGTAACCACTAGTGAATTTTTTCTTTACACCTTTTCATATATGTGAGATACAGTATTTGTGTCTGACTTATTTCACTCAGCCTATTTTCATGGATCATCCATATTATAGCATACATCAGGACTTCATTTCTCTTTATGACTAATATTCCATTGCATGTATATACTACATTTTGTTTATCAATTCAACTATTGATGGATCTCGAGAGATTTCCATCTTTTGTCTATTGTGAATAATGAGGCAATGAGCACTAGTCTATAAGTATCTATGTGAGTTCCTGCTTTCAATCTTTTGGGTATATACGTAGGAGTGGAATTCCTGGGTCATATGGATGGTAATTCCATGTTTAATATTTTTGAGGACCTGCCAGAGAGTTTTCTGTAGTGGCTACACCATTTTACATTCCCACCAGCAATGCATGAAGGTTTCAATTTCCACACATCCTTGTCAATACTTGCTATTTTCTGATAATAATTATCCTAGTGGGTATGAGGCACTCTGGTGACACAGATGTTAAAGCACTCAGCTGTTAACCAAAAGGTAGGCCATTCACCAGCCACTCTGCCAGAGAAAGATGAAGCAGTCTGCTTCCATAAAGATTTATAGCCTTGGAAACCCATGAGCAGTTCTACTCTGTCCTACAAGGTTGCCATTAGTAGGAATCAACTAGTTGATAGTGGGTTTGGTTGGTGTAGTGACTAAGGCATTTTGACTGCTAACCAGAAGGCTGGTGGTTCAAACCCACCAGCCACTCCTCAGGAGGAAGACTGAGCAACCTACTTCTATAGAGACACTGCCTCGGAAACCCAAGGAGGGGTCACTATGAGTCGGAATCAACTTGACAGCAGTAAGTGGGTATGAGGTGGTATCTCACTATGGTTTTGATTTACATTTCCCTAATGACTAAGCTCTGGTATTTACATTTCCCTAATGACTAGGAGCTCTGGTAGCATAGTGCCTAAGGCACTTGACTGCTAACCAGAAGGCTGGCGTTCAAACCCACCAGCCACTCCTCGGAAGGAAGATTGGGCAATCCTACTTCCGTAGTGATACTGCCTCGGAAACCCAAGGAGGGGTCGCTATGAGTCGGGGCTGACTCGATGGCAAATAACAACAACAATGACTAATAAGGAGTCTTGGGAATGCAATGATTAAGCACTTGACTTGGGTGCTAACAGAAAGGTCTGCTATTAGAACCCACTAACTGCTCTGTGGGAGAAAAATGCGACAGTCTGCTTCTGTAAAGATGGCAGCCTTGAAACCCTATGGGACAGTCCTACTATGTCCTATAGGGTCACTATGGGTTGGAATTAACTCAACAGCAATAGGTCTATTGTTGTTGTTATGTGCCGTTGAGTTGTCTAGGCAATCACTAATAGCATATTTCATGTGCTTATTGACCATTCAAATCTTTTGCTTGTTTTTTAATAGGGTTGTTTGTTTTTAGTTGAATGGTAGGAATTCTTTATATAGTCTGGATATTGAGCCTTTATCATATATATGGTTTGCAAATATTTTCTCTGTAGGTTGCCTCTTCACTTTCTTAACACAGTCCTTTGGTGCACAAAGTGTGTAATTTTGAGGAAATGTAATTCATCTATTTTTTGTTGTCATACTTAAGAATCCATTCTCAAAAACTAGGAACCAAAACTTAACCCGTATGTCTCTTTCTAAGAGTCTTATGATTTTTGTTCTTATGTTTAGGTCATTGATGCATTTTGAGTTAATTTTTGTATGAAGTATGAGGTTTGGTCCACCTTTATTCTTTTGTGTGCAGAAATCCATTTGCCCCAGCACCATTTGTTGAAGAGGCTATTCTTTCCTCAACTAAATGGGCTTGGCACCCTTGTCAAAAATAAATTCACCATAGATATATGGGTTTATTTCTGAACTCTCAATTCTATTCCATTGGTCTATATGTCTATACTTACACCAGTACTATGCTGTTTTGATTACCTTAGCTTTATAGCTACACCTTTTGAAATCACAAAGTAGGAGTCCTCCTACTTCATTCTTTTTCAAGATTGGTTTGGCTATTTATGGCCTTTTTCACACACAAAAAAATATATTTTTAAATCAAATATCATTATTAATAGTCAGGAATGATAAACTCATGATCAGACAAATATGTAGGATATACTTATGTATTTACCATGTACTTTGTTTTAGCTCTTGTTAACTGCTTCATAATGTAATGTCTTTATTATCATTAAATTCATAAAAATGTTCAAATACAAAACTCAAAATCATTTGGAAAAAAATAGGGGAGGGGGAACCATGTTTGCTGGTCTGATGGAGCCTGGTGGAACCACTGAGACTATGGTCCCTAGCTGCCCTTCAGGTCTGGAATTGAACCCACACCTATGGCTTCTAGCCAAACAAAAGACAGGCATATGAGTTGAACATTTACCTGAGGTAGATACACTCTTTGTAGAGAACAATCATGGGAGAAAGAATGGCTGTTTATGCACAGGGAGACAGCTCAGGGGGCAGGAGTGCATGGAGGGATGGACACAGGGAAGAGGTAACTATTGGGAGGAAGTGGGAGGGGAGCTGTTGCATTGGGGTAAACTGTAGTCAATGTCATAAGACAAAGTATTTGTGAACTGCTGTATGGAAGGTGAATTTGCTCTGTAGACTTTCACCCAAATCACAAAAATAAAGAAAAAGTTCAAATAACTCCTGATATTGTTCTAATGTTATTAGTGTTTAAATATATACTAGTGAAAAATGCTTTCTTTGCTGTCTTAACCCAATGATTTGACATCTGTGAAGGCTAAGGGTGTTTTACAAGGCATTTTCCATGAAACTTTTGAAAGTTAATGGGATATGTTCAACCATTGCAAAGATTTGTAGTGTGAAAATGTATTATTCTATTTAGCTATTAATTCAAAATTGATTTGAATAAGCAATTTGATAGTGTACATATGAAGACAGGAAAAACTGTCTTTTCTGAAGCTTGCATTTATCAAAGGCACAAATTTTATCTTTCTGGTAATTTGAATTTGAATGTTTTTATAAAATCTATTTCTTAAAAACTTTTATATCACATCAATACATTTGGTAAATTCATGGCAAACCGCTGGATAGCCTTCTTCCTTCAATTTCTCACCACATTGTGATGGAGGATCACCGTTTCCATCATTCATATACATGCAGTATAGTCCCACTTTTCCAAATCCAGGGTTATTGAAATGATTTCTTTTAATTCCATTACTAAAATGTGTTAGGAAGTTTGTGAATAAATATAATTTGTTAAGGGTAAAGTATAAATCTTCCAAACCTATATCTGTCATAACAAAATGTTTCTGTTTTTAAGAGTCTATGATTTATCACTTATGAGTTCAAGAAGAAAGAAGCTAAGTATAAATCTGTAAATATTCCTTCTACGCCCCTTGAGATCTAAGCTTTATTGCCCATGTATTTACTATGTGAGCTATTTATGTCTATCAGAGCTGCTGAAGATTTACTGTCACAGATTCAGAAGAATTACCAGAAGCCACAGGAAGAGGTGAAGGTATTAAAAGAAGCAGCCAACAACCTCCTTTCAAAATATAGCAGTGAACTTCAGGTGGCAGAAGACCTAGTGCATGAAGCAGATAGAAAGACCCAGGAAAGCAGCCACCTGCTACTCATTATCAATGCCACCTTGCGAGAATTCAAGGTGAGTCTCAAGCTGCTCTCGCCTTCTTAATTAGACCTGGTGCCAAATTCTCCAATGTAAACTATATCATTGTGAGCACTTTAAAAAGTGAGCTCCCTAGTATTAACCTTAGCACATAGCATTGGACACCACGAGTGTTAGGAAGCTGACTTACTTTTATGTAGCATCCTTAACAGGTGGTTTTTGCTGCAGGATAAAAAGCTGCATGTTCAAGAAGAACAAAAGTTGACCTCAAAGCTAATTGCCAAAGGAAAAGGATTGATAAATGCTGCCACTGCTTATGCAAACGTTGCCCAAAATGCTCTAACTGTAAGTTACTCTCAGCACTGCTTCAATACTGTGTCAAAAGAATCCTCATACACCTCACATATATGCATACATGTATATTATTAGGAGTCCTTGGGTGGCAGAAATGGGCAACATGCTCAGCTGCTCCCCAAAAGGTTGGAAGTTCACCCAGAGGTGCCTTAGAAGAAAGCCCTGGTGATCCACTTCCAAAAAGTCAGCCATTCAGAAAACATTCGACATATGTAATTTTATGTGCTATAAAAATGTCAATATGCAGTTTAAACATAACAGGAAGCAAAATTAAGATAACTTCTTAGCCACATATAAGCATCTTGAGCGAGTGTGGGCTACTGGGCCTGTGGACCAGGGGCCCTGGCCAAAGGGGACATGAAGCTTAATTGGCATAAATGGTATACAAAAATATAGTTCTACATCTTACTTCAGTGAGTAGCAACTAGGGTCTTAAAAGCTTAGAAGTGGTCATCTAGATGCAACAATTGGTCTCTCCTCATCCAGAGCTGGGAAAAGTGAGGAAAATCAAAGATGCATGGAAATAGTTACTCCAAAGGACTAATGGACTGTGAAAAACTCAACCTATATGACCCTGAGATCAGAAAACCTAGATGGTGCCCAGCTACCAATGTCAACCACTCAGAAAAGGATCAAAATAGGAGATCTTTGATAGAGTGGGTAAAATAATGTGTAACAAAACTCAAATTCATGAAAAAAAAAAAGACCAGGTTTACTGGTCTTAAAGAGAGTGATGAAACCCCCAAGACTGTGGCCTTAAGACACCCTTTAGTCCTGGAGTGGAACTCACTCCTGTAGCTTAACTCTCAGCCAAACAATAGACAAACCTATGAGCTGAACACCTATACCAGGGAGAAGCACTCCTTGGAACAATCAACCATGGAAGATTAGAAGTGCAGCATTTTCACAGGCAGAAAGGTAAGGAGGCAGGAATGTATAGGCAAGAAGGATGCAAGAAAACAGTAACCACAGGGAGGAAGTAGGAGGTGAGCTATTACACTGCAAGAAATGTAACTAGTGTCACAAAAAAGAAATGTGCATGAACTGTGGAATGTAAAATGAATCTGCTTTATAAAAATTTACCCAAATCACAATAAAAAGTTAAAAAGAAATAAAACAAGTCAGCCATTGAAAAGTCCATGAAGCACAGTTCTACTCTGATACACATGGGGTCACCATGAGTCTGAATCAACTTGATGGAACTGATTTACTGGTACACTACTAAAGAGAGGCATGTATTTGAAATACTGATTTTTCTACATAGCCATTAGAGCACCACCGGGATGAGCTGCTTCTGTGGAATGCTAAACTCAGGGGCCATGTAGATGATTTGGTCATGCAGATGTCCAGAAGAAAAGCACTTGACCTTGTCTACAGAGCTGAGGATCATGCCACTGAGCTCAAAAGACTATCAGGTGTTCTGGACAGGTAAGACCATACCTTCATAGAAATTTGAGAGGTAATGATCCATTGATCAAAGAAAATAAGAATGACTACTTCATTTTCAATGTTGTCACTCTTCTTCCTTTGTACAAACATCAGGACTTCCATTGTATTTTACATGTCAAGTAGAACATCCTCCCACATCTGGTAACATTGTTTACTGAATAACATCAGAATAAACATATGATGGAAAAAAATGCAAACGGAAGTGGATATAAATTAAAATGAATATGATGTTGTAATATCAAGTCCTTAAGGCTTTTTAAGCACCTACTAAGTGTTCAGTGCCTTCATAGGTTGCATGTGTGTCAGAACAAGGATATTAACTTCTTTACATGCCTTCCCTTTTTGGAACTTATGATCTGGGTGGCTTTGTGCATGGATGGAAGGAGCTTGGGTGATACAAATGGTTAAGCTTTTAGCTGCTAACTGAAAGGTTGGCAGTTCAAATCCACCCAGTGGCTCTACAGGAGAATCAGCTGGTCATCTGCTTCTGTAAAGATTACAGCCCAGGAAACTCTAAGAGGCAGTTCTACTCTGTCTCAGGGAGGTTGCTATGGGGCTAGAGTCAACCTAACAGCACTTAACAACATGCATGGATAGAGCATATAGTATAGAAGGATTGAGGGTCTCTTTCCTAAGCCCTGAAAGATTCCATCCTCAATTATTTTCTGCTGCCTGAGGTCTACCATTGTATTCTATAGTATGTCTTTCAATATTTGTTAAATATGTCTTCAATCTATTAAAAATGACTTTAAAGAAGAAGGATACTTATTGTTCTCAAAAGTACTGATACCTTTGTTCCCTTGCTCTCTGCCTTTCCAATATGCCCTAATTCAAAGATTGGGATTTAATTGTCGGAGGTGTGGCCTGGGCTGTAGAATTTCCTAAAGATCCCTAGGGGATTGTCACATGCAGAAATGTAAGAAGTGGTGTTTTAGGACTTATCAGTGATTTACACAATATTTTGAGCTAACTGGTAAAATTTGTTATGAATTATGGGTGGAAAACTTGCCATAAATTATGGTAGAAAGAGTCTAGACCCATGGAAACATGTGTTTTTATGGTGTGTGGGTGTGTTTTGTGAAAGGGGAAATAAATATCTTTCCAATTTGAGGAATGCTGTGGATCATAAAAGAAAGCAATTAAAGTGATGTAAGATAGAATATTGTGTATATTACATGTTTAACTGAATACCAAGGTCTACACATGCTTCAGGAATCAGTGATAGAAAATGGAACTGGGTATTCAGTTAATTTCTTCTTTTTTTTTTTAATCTCCTCTCATTATTTCCAAAAACAGAAAAATATATTCTCACTAGCTACATAGCTAGAATAAAATCTTTATTACTTAGTATAAGAGTAATAAAAGCAAATTGATAGAGTACACAAAATTAAATAACATCACTAGCTTTTATTTATAAATCACTGGGTTTTGCCAATCAAATAGTAACAAGCAATAACTGCTCGTGATGGGTTAGGAAATCACTCAACTCAATACCTTGGGAAGAAAATGAAGTGAGTTACTCAGGTAAAGATGTGTCAATTGTCAGATTTCATTTTGAAGACAGAGAGAGCTGGATGAAATTGCACCATTACCAGTTCGCAAGTTCATAAGTGATTTGCCCACTTGTAAGAATGAAGTTCATCTGATTTAAATATTATCTGATCATCCTCCAAAATCTCTTGTGAATTTCATCAAATTGGTGCATACCATTTGAATGATAACATTCAACAACCTCATATATGCTTAGGCAAGGTTTTTGAAAAGTAACAAGTGCATTGCAGGGGAGAATAATCAGTGCGAATGTCCAACAGCACCAGAGACATATGCATGGGTTTGAACAGAAATAAGGGGTGAGGTGACTGATGGAAATTGAAGAGTGAACAAAAAGATGAGAAATAGCAATCGCCCCTTTTTCTTTCTGTGTGAATTAAACAGTGATTTTGTTAGCATTACAGTGTGATTACCACTTCTCAAAGATTACTCTGGGAGTTAGAGGAGAAGCCATATGTTATTAGTCTTTGCTGATACTTTCTTAAGGGGAAACCAGAAGGCTTTCTAGAATGAGGGGTCCTTACAATTTTAGTGAGCAAACCTGAAAGTTTTATTTCATTTGTAACATACCTAATTATGCTGATTTGATAGTGGCCTTGAAAATGTCAGACATGTGTCCCTGAATGCAACCAGTGCAGTCCATGTCCATTCCAACATTCAAAACGTGATAGAAGAATCAGACAGACTGGCAAACCATGCTCTCAGGACTGTGACTGAGGCGAGCCTGGTAAGAAATGCCCCATGGGCTGCAGTGTGTGTTTTCTTTCTCTGGGCACTCTGGAGATTTTTCCATAAAGTGCTGGGACAAAGACTCTGTGGCCCAAATCTATGCTTCTTGATATTCTTTTTCTTGTAGAATCTGTTGATAGCTTCTATCATTATACATAAGTTTTAATTTCTTAAAATATATTTTTTTTAAATAAAAGCTAGGGACTAGTGATACAATGATGAGGAAAACTGCATAATTTCTTATAATAAAAATGATGTCACTTGATACGTACTTGAGACATCTGTCTTTACCTGTGGTAAAATGTTTGTTTAATGTCTGGTATCCTTTATATATTTAATAATCTTTTTGTGTTCTTTCTCCTTAGCCATTTTAAATTCTCCTTACCTATTGTCCAGTTTCCTTTCTTGTTGAAATTTGACTGGAGGCTATTCTGAGATTGTCGTCTTTGTCTCTGGCAGGATTCCACCTGCCCTCCGGTAACTGTGTTCAAGTTGTTCTGTTTTTCAGTTCTCCGAATTCCTTGTTTCTAATGGGAAAGTGACTCTCCATCGAAGTTCCAAATTTCTAAAAGAAAGCAATAGCCTGAGTAGGAGGCATCAAGGTCAGTTTCCCTGAATGGACTGTATTGACAAGCAGAGTGCATGTGGGTGTATTCCTGAGCAGCCTGTAAGAACATATTCCTTTCCTCAGCACAATTTTCAGCTTAACATTTTGTTGTCATATTCATATTGTAAAGCTATTTAAACACCATATAATTTTTAATTGTATGTGAGTTTATATCTCTTATTTTAATATGCAGTCACCTCTATCTTTCATATGCACTTTAAGCTTTCCTTATGATTAAGTTTTACACTCATGGCTTTAGCCTGTGAGCTTTCATTGTTCTTCATAGTGTTTGTTGCGTTAGGTCATCTTTGATTGAATGTGTTCTTCTATTCATCTTTCATTGTTTCAAAGTTTCTTAAAACTAGATGCTATGTTTGATATTTCTTTTACCTTTCTCCCAGGGTTAATATAATGTTAGATTCATGACAGATTTGCATAATTATTCAATTAAATCATAGTGGATTTATCAGTTTTTCAGATTTATTACATTTAATTCTTCCTAAGAATTTCAATAAGCAATTACTTGAAATATATTGGTTATCTAATAAACATAACACAACATGGAAACAGGAGTCTGTTGCAAGACACTTATAAAATGTAGCCATACAAATTTTCATAGCATATAGGTACTTTTATATATATTCTAAAATATATATTATATTATAAAATATCAAATCTATCAATGCTTTCCCCTAGAAGTAGATAGTGGGCCAGATGCAAAGCTCATGTCCTTTTCCGACCACTTCCATGTCAGCTACTAGATTCTTCTACAACTGTGTGAACAAAGAGCTTATGTATGTCATGTTTTTTGTTTCTCTGTTCCCAACACCATTTAGAAACAATGTTCTCTTCCCACAGTATAGTAAGTGCACAATGCTGACCATAAAGCTTTAAACACAATTTCTAACATCAATGTTGATGTGCTGTGGTTTTAATTTACATAAAAATCAAAGCTATTTTATAAATACCAAATACCTGGAAGGAATAAGTCACTGGGCCTGTGGGCTGAGCACCATCTCAGGGGACATCATGATCAATTGGCATAACATATTACACAAAAACATTGTTCTACATCCTACTTTGGTGAGTAGTGACTAGGGTCTTAAAAGGTTGAAGCAGCCATCTAATATGCAACAATTGGTCTCTCCTTGTCTGGAGCAAAGAAGAATGAAGAAAATCAAAGATGCATGGAAACAGTCCAAGGGACTAGTGAACCATGTGAACATCAGCCTACTTGGCTTTGAGACTGGAGGAACTAGGTGGTGCCAGGTACCACTGCCAACCACTCAGAAAAGGATCCAAATAGGAGATCCTGGATAGAGTGGCAGAAAAACGTTAACCAAAACTCAAAATCATAAAAAAGACCAGGCTTATTGGTCTGATAGAGACTGGTGGAACCCCTGAGACAATGGCCTCTAGTCACCCTTTGGGCCTGGAATTGAACTCACTTCCTTGGCTTCAAGCCAAATAATAGATAGGCCTACAAGGTGAACGATAACAGCAGGTAGTTACTCCTTAGAATAGTCAACCATGGGACATCGAAGGGTAGCATTTGCACAGGGAAATAGCTCAGCAGGCAAGAAGGCACAGGAAAGAAGGACACAGGGAAAGTAATCACAGGGAGGAAATAGGAAGAGAGCTGTTACATTATGGGGATTGCACTCAGTGTCAAGAAATAAAATGTGTATGAACTGTTGAATGGAAAGTGAATTTGCTCTGTAAACCTTCACCCAAATCACAATTAAAAATAATAATAATTTAAAAATAAAAATATCAATTTGTGTAACATATTCCACAAAGAAAATGTTCTATACCTTATTTTGGTGAGTAGTGACTGGGATCTTAAAAGCTTATGAGTGGTCATCTAAGGATGTACTATTGGTCTCTCCCAATCTGGAGCAAAGAAGTGTGAAGAAAATTAAGGATGCAAGGAAATGATTAGTTCAAAGTACTAATGGACCATGTGAACCCTGACCTCAATGACCATGAGACCAGAAGAACTAGATGGTACCTGACTATCACTACTGACTGCTGTGAAAAGGATCACAATAGGAGGTCCTGGATAGAGTGGGAGAAAAATGTGAAACAAAACTCAAAATCATAAAAAAAGACCAGGTTTACTGGTCTGACAGAGGCTGATAGAACCCTCAAGATTGTTGCCCTTAGACACCCTTCAAGCCTGGAACTGAACTCACCTCTGTGGCTCAACTTTCAGCCAAGCACTAGACAAGCCTATAAGGTAAACAATAACACCAGAGTACTCACTCCTTAGCACAATCAACCACATAAGATTGAAAGAACAGCTGTTGTCCAGGGATAAATCACCAAAAGCAGGAAGGGATAAGAGAAAAGAATAAGTGGAAACAGGAAACAGAAGGAGGAAGTAGGAAGAGTGCTGTTACATTGTAAGGATTGCATCAATGTCACAAAATAAAATGTGTATTAATTGTTGAATGAACAACCAATTTGCTTGGTAAACTTTCACCC
>NW_006921821.1:4385151-4392600 GCF_000298275.1 Orycteropus afer afer
CTATGATGTTCATTTGACTGCTAATCAGAAGGTTGGTGGTTCAAACCCACCAGCCACTCCTCATAAGGAAGATGGGGCAATACTACTTCCGTAGTGATCCTGCCTCGAAAACCCAAGGAGGGGTTGCCTGTGAGTTGGGTCCGACTTGACGGCACATAACAACAACAACAACATGATGTTCATCAAGGATTTTATGAATGATTTATTTTTTAAGCCATGTATTCAGTTTCCAAACATGATTTTTTATTATGAACAGAAATTTAAGAAGAAAAAGCTTTGATCAAACAACTTTGTGAAGCTTGAAGAAGACCAGGTTAAGTCGCTATTGAGCGGTCAGAAGTGAAAAAGAAGGAGGCCTGGTCTCTGGGAAGCAGGTGGGGGATTGGGAGGCAGAGTCACAGACAGGAGCCCGTATCTGGAGCTTTACAACCTGGAAGAGAGAAGTAAGCAGGATGTATATGTGGGTAGAAAGCTAGTGAGTCTGATTAACACTGAGTGATTTGAACACAATTATTCACCCTTGAGGTCTAATAAAATTTAAGAAGAAATATTGGTGAGAAGGACCACAAGCAAACTAGAAAATGACCTGGCAAGCTAAGCCCCCATTCTTAATTTCTTTAACAAGTAGAACTAAACTCATTGTCCACTAGCAAAACTTTCAATATTGGATGTCTCTGTGGAAAACTGTCATCTCTGTATATGGGATCAGGAATGATAAAGAAAGCTATTGCCCGGGCAGCTACTTAGTAGGCTAACCTAAAAGGGAGTGCTTTCTTCCCCATCCCCTCCCCCCCACAGGTATTACATTGGAATTGAGTGAATTGAAAAGAGCGGTGAAAAGATTTCAAGAGAATGCTGGTAAAATTACCAGGCAGATCAATGAATCACTCTTGATACTTAAAGCAATTCCTGAAGGTAAGTGGAAGGGGGTTTCTTGATTTAATTAACGTTTTCTCATTCAAAGTCATTATACGTGAGCATGATGAACTCTTGCTTCAAGATTAAGAGCCATAGCTCTAAATGAGACCAAGATTGATAAAATTTTTGCTGGCAAAGAAACCTGATTTGGAAATTAAGATGGCTATTTTTAAAATAGAACTTCAAAATGCTTGTATTGAAATGCTGGAATTTTACTGTTAAAAGCAAAAGCCTTAGAGACTTGATGCTGCCATCTTAATTACTTACTTTGAATATAGACATGGCCTGTGTGCTATGGATGAAAAAGCAATTCAAAGAGGTCAGCAAATAAAGAAGTTGGAATGCTCTTTATCTGCTTTAAGGGGAAAATGCTGGATTCATTATCAATGTGGGAATTAAAGATCTCCTGTTTGGTAAACTTTATGAGTCAATAAAAACATGCTAAGATAGGCTCATGGAGCACTTTAATATTGATGGTTTTAAAATGCAGTATTAATTAAAATTTTAAGTAGGATAACTTTTAAAGTAATACCAATGAATTGTGCTCTACACTCCTTCAAACTTTTTTTTCTTAACAAGCAATATATTTAAGTCTCACAGGATACCGAAACTCATCTCCAAAGTCCTTCCATCTCCATAGTTCTGTTGTACACATGGAAGGGACTGTGGCGACCTGTGCTTTGGACTTTCTTCTTACTTTTAAATCAATGGAGCATTATCGAATCTGGCAGGGTTCCCCCCCCCCCCCAGCAAAGGACAATATAGTATATATTGGTTAAAGAGTTGGGAAAGAACTTTTTATTTGTAAATAATTTCAAAGTTGCAAAAAAAGCTGCAAAAAGAGAGCAGGGAACACCTATATACTTTCCCCAGATTCTTCTAGTGTTAATGTTTTGCCTTGTTGTGGTTAAACACTTAAAATGAATTATAAACTCACTTGCATTGAGTCGGATCCGACTCATAGCGACCCCTCCTTGGTTTTCTGAGACAGTTTCTCTACAGAAGTAGTTTGCCCAACCTTCCTTCCAAGGAGTGACTAGTGGGTTTGAACCCCCAGGCTCCTGGTTAGCAGTCAAATGGCTTAGACACTACACTACCAGAGCTCCTAAAAACAGTGCCTTTGAAAAAAGAATCACCCAGATTTTCTAGAATCACTATGAAGTACAGTTTACCTCTGGTGACCATTGAATTTTTATTCTGTTGTCATATCTGTAAGTCAGGTGATGTAGGCAAACACCACTTCCTCTAGCCTAGGACACTTTCTTCTCACTGGTGAATAAAAGTCCCCAAATCTTCTTATTCAAACATGGAATGATTTGGAGTAAGTATTGAATGAAGACGAAAAGGGGGTGATAAAAAACAAAGTTTAACTTATTAACGTAAAGGACACTGAACACATGGCAATTAGCAGTTGTTTTTGTGATCTCATTGTGTATTCAAATCATATTCTAGAGGATTGTTACAAAAAAACATTTCATTTATATCAAAAAGGGAGCAGTAGAGCACATGACATGCAACTTTAATATTGCCATTAATTTGTGCTCAACAACCAATAAGAAATACTGAAGCATTTTTCCCTGAAAAATTACGTTTGTCTCTGTTTTACATTTTTTTCTTAGGTATAATCACCATTGTATGCTTACGTACAAATTTATTTCAGGTGTCAGAAACAAAGAAAGGAACACCAAAGAGCTAGCCACGTCTGCAAACCAGAGTGCAGCGAGCACGCTGAAGAATGTTGTGGGTTTGAGCCAAAAGCTGCTGAATACATCGACTACCCTGTCCAGGGTGAATGCCACATTACGAGAAACAAAGGGGCTCATGCATGACTCCTCAGAGGCCAGTATGTCAGCAGTCTTCCCTCACATTATCAAAGTCTGAACGAAGCAGACTCTGAGCTTGTGAAGTGCAAAATTGCAACTCCATAAACTGCTAACAAACAGCATTCCTCAAAAAGTAAAAAGGCACTAACATCTGGATTTGCCCATATGAAAAAAAAAGGTCTTGGGCAATGTATTTTTCATGTATTTACCAAAATTTCCAGGATTTGATTATTTAAGACAATCTATATCCAGGGCATTGTTGATGAATTAATAATGAATTAATGTATTTTGTCTGCCCTCCCCCAACTTTCATTGTCACCCCTCACCTCCATGTATTTGTTAGCTCTGTTAGTTGGAAGAAAAGTTAAAGATGTGGAAACGCAAGCCAACCTTTTATTTGATCGACTGAAGCCTTTGAAGATATTGGAAGAGAACCTGAGCAGAAACCTATCAGAAATTAAACTGCTGATCAGCCAGGCCCGGAAACAAGCAGCTTCTGTGAGTATGGGGCTCCAGTTAAACCAAAGGCACTCCTGTAGAAACACAGACATGCTCGGTAACATCCAGGTCCTAGAATTCCTGTAGAAACAACTCCCGGTAATAGCAGTCTCTTGGAACTCCTACAGACCCAGCTCTTAATATACTTTATTCAATGTGCTTCAATGTGTTTTGAGAAGTCTCCATGTCTTTATGGATATTTATAATTATTTATATCTAGATACAGTTTCTATCAAATTGACTCCAACTCATGGCAACTATGCCAGAGTAGAACTGTGCTCCATAGGGTTTTCAATGGCTGATTTTTTGGAAATAGATTGCCAGGCCTTTCTACTGAGGCACTCACCACTAAGTGGATTCAAACTACCCACCTCTTGGTTGGCAGTATAGGATGTTTCCCATTTACACCACCCAGGGACCATTTATAACTACTGTATATTTATAGACTATAATTATTAACCCAGGTGATGTAGAATATGTTAAGTCTAAGTTTGTTTATGTTTTTAAAGTGTTATTATCACTCTCAGTTTCATTGGTTGCATACAATATCACTTCATCATTTTACCAACTTAGTTTCAAAATTCTAAGTAATCTTTAGAATGTCCATGTTGTATGGATGTCACTCTCTAGGAGGTGACAATCTGAGAAAACAATCTGTACAGCATTTGTGCCTCTGAATGGAAGCACTCTTGTAGCACAAGCTTCAGAAAATATTTATGGTCCTCCAGGGCCCATAGAAAGGAGCTCTAGGGGCGTAGTGCCTAAGGCATTTGACTGCCAGCCAGAAAGTTGGAGGTTCAAATGCACCAGCCACTCTGCAGAAGGAAGACTGGGCAATCTACTTCCATAATGATTTACCACCTTGGAAACCCAAAGGGGGTCACTGTGAGTCAGAATCGACTTGATGGCAGTGAGTTTTGTTTTTTTTTTTGTTTTTGGAGGGCCCATAGAGTTGGCTGTGCTCAAAAAGAGAGGAGTTTCAGGGAAATGGTAAGACTGTAGAGAGAACATGTGGTTGTCTTGCTACTGGGGACCTTGCAGTGGATTAACTGTGACCTCTGGTCTTGCATTTATCTCCCAAAACTTTCTAGCCAGGAGAAAGGACTTCCAAGCTCTTTGTTTTCACTTGAATGACCTTTCTATTGGGAAAGGCGGGTTGGTTTACCTCAGTGCTGGCTTCTGTCTTAGTTATAGTCACTAAATAAGTCCAAGGGATGACTCCAATGCTATGATAGATGCAATCTTATAATGTTTAAGGTTAATATAAGATATACACACAAACCAAAAACTAAAGCTAAACTCACTGCCATCGAGTCAGATCCAACTCACAGCGACCCCTCCTTGGATTTCCAAGGCAGTATCACTATGGAAGTAACCATAGTAAGTAAGTAACCCAACCTTCCTTCCAAGAAGTGGCCAGTGGGTTTGAACCATCAGCCTTCTGGTTAGCAGTCAAATGCCTTAGGCACTACACCACCAGAGCACCTGTACACACAAATACCTACTATTTATAGAAATACATGATAAGAGCAATGTTGTTGTTGTTGTTATGTGCCGTCGAGTCGGCCCCGACTCATAGCGACCCCTCCTTGGGTTTCCGAGGCAGTATCACTATGGAAGTAGGATTGCCCAACCTTCCTTCCGAGGAGTGGTTGGTGGGTTTGAACCGCCAGCCGTCTGGTTAGCAGGCAAGTGTCTTAGCCACTAATATTTGTAGAATAGACATGTATTGCTCTTCTATTTATTCCCCAGACAATCATTGAATATCCTCTCTGTGTCAGCTGGAAGGATTCTAGGTGATTTGGATATGATCTTTGTCTTTAAGGAATTAAAACTTGTGAGCACAGTAGCTTCCTATATGAAATACACTAAAAACCCTACACCAATGTTTCTGTATTTAAGCTCTTGGCAGGACAAAGTAATTTTCACCATTATCTGATATCTCACTTTTTGAGACTCAAAGTTTCACATATTATCAAGGTGGGAAGACTGTCTAGCAGCAAGAATCAGTTACAGATGACACTTTGAGCTCTTGGTGAGCTGCCAGTGATTGAAATGAAATGATTGGGATGCTTTTCCCTTTCTCGGCAGATTAAAGTTGCTGTGTCTGCAGATAGAGATTGCATTCGGGCCTACCAGCCACAGATTCCGTCTACTAACTATAACACCTTAACACTAAATGTCAAGACTAGCGAACCAGACAACCTTCTGTTCTATCTCGGGAGCAGCACCAGCGTGAGTTACCGACCTGCAGAAAACAATGATTTTCTTGTCAATATATATATTTTCTGAACTGACTTTCTTTTTATGAAAAAAAATAAGACCTTGGGGAAATCACTAATAATTCTAAGAAATGAAACTTTTCCCCAACTGGTAGTATTAGAGTCAAAATAAGCAAATGACAAACTTAAATCCCTGTGAGGAAGAAAGTGACATTTCTGAAAGGTTTATCCCCCTGCCATCTGCATCATTCACCTTGAGAACAGAACTCTACATGATGCCCTCTGTGACCCTGTAGGGACAGGTTTAGCTTTGGGCCTGTAATGTCAGTGTTGGTGGTTGCCAACAGGCGTGGGGATGCACATGCCCTAGGGGAACATATCTAGATTTCAGTCTTCATCCAGGCTCTTCAACCAACTAGATTCCAGTGGTTCCCAGAGGGAGTGTCCCCTGGGGAGAATGTCCTGGAAGACCATTGTGCCAGTGGGAATGAGCCAGGTGTGCTAGGACAGAAAATGTTAGAAGGCCATATGTTACCTGCAATGACTTCTTAAGAGATCATGTGCAAAATGCATGCACACTTATAATATGGGATTCCACAGCTCCTATCTTACTATGTATCTTGCATTAAATCATTGTGTCCTTAGTCAATGACTGGGAAACAAATAATGCAAAGCCTGGCCTATGCTCTCTGGGGACTGCTGGAGATGTGCAGATGGTGTCACTGAGGGGCTGTGATATGAGAAGGTATTGTGGAGGGCCATGTAGACTAGGACAGTGGGACAAGATGTTCAACAGTGGCCACTATTCCAGCATCACTGAGTCATGGAATAGATCCAAGTTGGGGAGCGTTTACAGACAAAAGGAAAGCGATTTTGGTTTTAGGGTTTTTTTTTTTTATTATTACTACTTTTGGAGAGAATGCTATATGAGCTTGTTCTTTTGCATTTGGTAGTCCAGCAAACAGCTCAGTGTGTAAACTACCCCCTCCATCCCCATGCCTTGCCCTCAGGAGGATTTCCTGGCCGTGGAAATGCGGCATGGAAAGGTGGCCTTTCTGTGGGATGTGGGCTCTGGGTCCACACGACTGGAATTTTCAGACTTCCCTATTGATAACAACAAATGGCACAGTATCTACGTAACCAGGTAAGACAGAAAGTTCTCTTCTAGCATCTCTCTTTATTAAACTGTATTTTCCTAATGTTTTATAAGTAACTACATGCTTGTAACATCATATAATAGGCTTTGAAACTTATAGGAAGGCCCAAAGAATACTTAGCCTAGATTAACTACAGAGACAGGGTTATTTTATTATTATTATTATTACAGAATAAATAAGCTTTGTTGCACAAAATCAACAATCCAAAACAGAAAAAAAAAACCCTGAAAGTTTGAGTACTTTGAGAATGGTAGGAATAAGTCAGAGGGAGCCAGCCCAATAAAGTGTTAACAGAACAAAACGTAGCATGGTAGAAATTCCATGGGGTTGGCAGTGGTAGCAAGTGGAAGAGAGAGGATGGAAGAAAAGGATACAAATGGGAAATGTGTTTGCTCGAAATTTAGAATGAAGCAACATTCTTCCTTAAATCCCCTCTCTTGAGGTAACTACTTTTAGCAGCTTGAGATTTATCTTCCTATAGCTGATTATTGTTATAGCTTGTATTTTTCTTTATTTTCACAAAAAAAATGGGGTAATATTGAAGGTGTGGAGTCCCTCGGTGGTGCACACAGTTAAGTGCTCAGGTGCTAACCAAAAGATTGGCAGTTCTGGTCTGTCCAGAGGTGCCTGAGAAGAAAGATCTGGTATATGCATCCAAATATCAACCATTGAAAACCTTTCAGAGTACAGTTCTACTCTGAGACACATAGAGTTGCCATGAGTTGAAATTGATGCTCAACAGCAACTGATATGTTGAAGACAATAGGTTGTCTCCAAATATGTTGTGTTGTTGTTACGTGCTGTGGAGTCAGACCCAACTCAGAGCGACCT